>NW_021319712.1:38612-49859 GCF_001605985.2 Dendrobium catenatum | reverse complement strand
CCGCCAACTACAGTCCTCCCAACCACTGTCATCCAATTACGATCATTCCGGTCTCCATCATTTGCAGACTATGGTCCTTTGGACCTCTGTCGTCTGCCGACTACATTCCTCGCCGACTACGGTCCTCCCGACCTTCGTCGCCCGCCGACTATGGTCCTCCCGACTTTCGTCGCCTTCTAACTATGGTCCCCTCGAACCTTCGTCGCCCGCCGACTACAGTCCTCCCGACCATCGTCACCCGCCGACTACGATCCTTCTGATCTCCATTGTCTGCCGACAACGATCCTTCTGACCTCCGTCACCCGGTGACTACGATCCTCCCGACCTCCGTCGCAATACAACGGTCCTTCTGACCTATATCGCTCACAGACTACGATCCTTCCGACCTCTGTCACCCGCGAAACATGGTTCTTCCGATCTATATTGCTCGTCGACTATGGTTTTCCCACCCCAAACAAACATATCAACATTGATTCTTCCAACTTCTACCATGCAATGCATTTTATATGATGTATATTTGTTACTTCGAGCCAAGGACTTCCTCCTAAGGATGGGCCTAATTTGTAATCAATTGCAAGCACTAGTGGATTCATTCAAACTGGGCCAGGCCCCGTGGTTTTTCCCTCTTTTTAGGGGCTTCCACGTAAAAACTCTGGTGTCTCTTATGAACGCTACACCCTCATCTCTTTTACCTGCTTGTATTCTGGATCTTCGTACAAAGCTAAGGCATTAATCTTTATATTTCTCTACCGCCGCAAATTTTCCAGGACGCAACAGTTTGGCGCCGTCTGTGGGAAATGATTCTTAGTTGGAGGAAAACTTGTGCAAGTTTCTATCGCCTCCTCATGTATCAACCAATGATGCATCAATGTCATTGGAATCTTATGTAAACTGGGGGGGGCAACCTTGGCTGCAACCGTGGCCATGAAAATTCCTCTAAATCTTCCAACATCCACAATAGTATATTTGGAAACTATTTTTTATAAAGCTGCTATCACATGCAAGGATTCTTCCAATTGATTGCAAGTTGTTTACAGTCTATAGCTGGACTTCTACTCCTTAGGTAAGGTCTTAATATCGACCTTAAAAAGGCAGTAGTGGTCTGAAGATAGACCATTCTTCACCTTTGATTCGTGATACACGTGACATTCTCCCCTCCCAATCAAGGAAAAATCAATCCCAGGGGGATTCGATTCGACCTCTTCCACACAGGTTAACGTCATTGGGCAAAGGCTCTGACATACAACCTCGAATAGGTCTTACATCCTATATGGATTTCTTCGACCTCTTCCATACAGGTTAACATCATTGAGTGAAGCTCTGACAAACAACCTCAGATTGGTCAAACATCCTTAGTGGATTTCCTCGACCTCTTCCATACAGGTTAATGTCATCGAGTGAAGCTCTGACAAACAACCTCGGATAGGTCAAACATCCTTAGTGGATTTCCTTGACCTCTTCCATACAGGTTAACGTCATCGAGTGAAACTTTGACAAACAACCTAGGATAGGTCATTCATCCTTGATGGATTTTCTCAACATTTTTCATACAAGTTAACGTCATCGAGCAATGCTTCGACAACAACCTTGGATAGATAAACAATTCTTGGTGGCTTTCTTGGACCTCTTTACATAGTTAAACATCTTTGATGGATCAAATCAACCTCTTCCCTGAAGCATTTCGAAGAACTTCTTCGTTCCTTCAAAGAAGGATTAAATCCTCGATAGGCCTCCACTAGCATCATTAGACGGTTGCGGTTGACACAATATTTGACCCCCACCATCAAATTGTCAGTTATATGCCCCCGTCATCATGCATACCTTCTATCTTCAACAAAATGAAACTTAATCATCGTCATCAGCTCATCGTCTATTCTCTAACGTCGGAATACCACCTAACCACTTCCAAGAGGGCAATGCTTTGATCGTCGTGGTCACCCTCCGAGCTACCAATCCACAAAAGGTCCGACACAAGAGGACGATTGATCACCACCTACGCTCCCCGAGCTACCAATCCAAGTAAAAAACTTGGACCGGTACAAGAGAACCAGGCTTTGATCGCCGTCAATGTTCGCTTTGATTGCTACCTTTGCTCCCCGAGATACCAATCCAAGTAAAAAACTTGGACCGGTACAAGAGAACTAGGCTTTGATCGTCGCCAATGTTCGTTTTGATCGCCACCTATGCTCCCCGAGCTACCAATCCAAGTAAAAAACTTGGACAGGCACAAGAGAACCAGGCTTTGATCGCAGCCAATGTTCACTTTGATCGTCACCTACGCTCCCAAAGGGAGGAATTTGGGATCTCTCTTGTCATCGACCACCACCAGAGTACCTGCCGACCACCGCCAGATTTCCTGCCGGCCACCACCGGAGTACTTGCCGAACACCGCCGGATTTCCTGCCGGCCACCACCGGAGTACCTGCCTACCACCGCCGGACTTCTACCAGTTCACCGGCTACCGCCAGACATCCACCCGCCAGCCGACCATCATCGGACTTTCATAGTTTGCTGTCCGCCATCAGAATTCTGGCAATCTGCCGAACACCGCAGGACTTCCGCTAGTCCGCCAACTACAGTCCTCCCAACCACTGTCATCCAACTACGGTCCTTCCGATCTCCGTCGTTTGCAAACTATGGTCCTTCGGACTACCGTCGTCTGCCGACTACATTCCTCGCCGACTACGGTCCTCCCGACCTTCGTCGCCCGCCGACTATGGTCCTCCCAACTTTCGTCGCCTGCTAACTATGGTCCCCTCGAACCTTCGTCGCCCGCCGACTACGGTCCTCCCGACCTTCGTCACCCGCCGACTACGATCCTTCTGACCTCCATTTTCTGCCGACAACGGTCCTTCTAACCTCCGTCACCCGGTGACTATGATCCTCCCGACCTCCGTCGCAATACAACGGTCCTTCTGACCTATATCACTCACAGACTACGATCCTTCCAACCTCTGTCACCCGCCAAATATGGTTCTTCCGATCTACATCGCTCGTCGACTATGGTTTTGCCACCCCAAACAAATATATCAACATTGATTCTTCCAACTTCCACCATGCAATGCATTTTATATGATGTATATTTGTTACTTCGAGCCAAGGCCTTCCTCCTAAGGATGAGCCTAATTTGAAATCAATTGCAAGCACTAGTGGATTCATTCAAACTGGGCCAGGCCCCGTGGTTTTTCCCCCTTTTTAGGGGTTTCCACGTAAAAACTCTGGTGTCTCTTATGAACGCTACACCCTCATCTCTTTTATCTGCTTGTGTTCTGGATCTTCGTACAAAGCTAAGGCCTTAATCTTTATATTTCTCTACTGCCATGAATTTTCCAGGACGCAACAGTAATAATAAAGATGGTGAAGATTTGAGTAAGAAACCTGAAATTTTTATCACTTGGAGATGTGATAAAATGTAGAAATATGAACACTTAAAGATTTTATATAATTCGGTGTGCAAGTTTATTAAATTTGTTATATGTGATTTAATTTGATTTGCCAAATAATTTGAAGGCTAATACGTTGCTATATTTTAAAAATTATTTTGAATGATTCAATTATTATCTTATAATTCTTTAAATTTAATTTGGGTGATTTTATATTTATTTCACTTGTTTTCTATTTTCTAATATGTGAATTATTTAAAATAATATATATATTTTTTTCTGATCATATATTTAATTTTGTTATATAATATGATATTTGATCACGTATGCAAATCAGCAAATTGAGGTGATTCTAAATATGCATTATTTTAATTACTTATGAAATTAGTTAATATAAATTTATTTTTTAATTACTGAATTAAAGTTTCATTTGGAATAATTTTTTTGATTATTTGTAAAATAATTTTTTAGTACCAAAAATTTTAATTTGTACTAAAAAATCGTTTTAAAAAAACAAATTCAGAAAATAATAAAAAATTTATGCCAATGAAGTCTAAAAAGAAATAGACTTATTATAATAATATTAATATGTTGGCGCTAAAGACTTGAAAAGAGGAGAAATTATTCTGTGTGGAGGCCGGAAGCAGCTCTACGTCCGGAGGTGAATTAGGTGCAGTCACATGAGTGCTATCGAGCCCCCAGTATCGAGTGGCACCGACCCGCGGTACTGAGTAGTACCGAGCCACGGTACAACAAAGAGGTGACATGACACATTCTGATTGATCCCCGTAAGGCATTCGACGGTCACCATTGCTTTCATTGCAAAGAAGTACTGTTTGTGCACAATATTCTCCTTAAAAGAAGAAATTGACGATTGCATTTACTGTTTGTGTAAATTTTTTATTATTAATGAGTCAATGACATCCATTGCTAGAATGTTTTGAGGCTTGGGGTAGAGTGGCATGCTCTAAGGATTAAAGAAAATTGGTCATGGAAGTTAGAACGATCAAAGTTGACTTTTGTTGAACTATTTTGACCTAACAATCAACTGAAAATGTTTATGTTAAAATATTCAGATGTAAAATATATCTAAATAGACTTTAATTTTTTTGAACTTATAGTGATATTAAGATATTATAATATTTTTTTTATAATTAAAGGTTCACTTGAGACTACTGTAGTTTTTTTATAAAAGTCCGTAAAGCTGTTGTGAAGGAAGTAATTTTTTTGAAAGATGTTATAAAAAACAACTTCATAGCAAAAAATATATATTTAAAGTAACGAAAAATTGTGGATAAGGCCTTTTAGTGCAGCTTTCTTGCAACTTTCTAAAACAATTTTTTAGTACAATTTGTTTTTTGAACTATAATTTCTTTTTTTGTATTAGAAAGCAGTAAGAAAGCTGTCTCAAAAAAAAAAAAGCTTAAATAAAAACTTTGGTTACGATTTGAAAAAAAAAAAATAATAAAAATAAAAAAATTGTCTCAAACGAAATGTAAATAATAATATGAACTAGATGTTTAATTTCGATATTCTTGCTTTGTTCATGATAAGTTAGGATTTTATAGGTCTCCCACAAACTTTTACTTCATATGTGATGAATTATTATTTTTTATCATAATATTAATTTTAATCTATTTAATGTTTAAATTACTAAGAAGGTGTGACTTAAAGATCAAGTGCTAAACATATAATTATGATAAAAATGAATCATTTTTATTCTAACCCTATATTAACTCTAGTAAAACTTGCATTGGTTAAACATTTGAGTTAAATATTTTAATTTGTTTAATGACATTATTTAGTTGCAGTAAGTTTTGTAAATGATAGTTATTTTATAAAAATCACTACAACAAATAGCAAATTATATTTTTATGAAAGAGAAAATAATTTTGATTCAAGTAGATATATATTGTAATATGATCAATGACAAAAATAATGAAAAATTATGGAAGAAAACAAAATCACATGATATAATAAAGAAGTGAGGTAGTTTTTAAATATTTTGAATTTTTAAATTCTTAAATTTTGATATATTTTATGTTCATTTTATATTAACATTTTATAAAGGAACGAGCTCATGAGTTAAAGAGTAGAGTCAGGATTGGCTTAAGTTTGACATTTAACCCATGTAATTAGTTTACGAATCAATTATCGAGAAGAGCCATAGTCAACTTGACTTGGTTATGAGAAATATTCGTATCTTCTCAAGTAAAATTTTTATGTCTAAGATCAAAATTTGACGGGCTAGAATATACGTGACGATAGAGATAGATTTTTTTATTTTAGAATTGCACGGATATCCAGCACATAAATAGAAAATTCAAAAACATAAGATTTTTTACATAGTATTTGTGTGTTATTTATTGATGATTTTTCTCTTTTTTTTTTTTTGGACATATACCAATCACAAAATGTCATAATTCACAACATATGGATTATACATTTATATAAATTGAGATGACTGTAGATAAAATGTTAGAATGAAAAGTTCTCTATTTACAGTTCACTAAGTATCCTATTATGAAAAAAATCTACATTGGTGGCGAAATTTAATTCCAATATTTTGCCAAAATATCAAAGATCTTATCAATTAAGATAATATTTGACACTCACTAATTATCCCAAATAAATCAATAAATATTGTGTTGCAATCAACAAAATCAGAATGATTTTTTTTAGTTGGTGTATTCAATTTTGAACATTCATAGTAATGCATAGGGGTGCAATTAGTGAGTCAAGTTGATTTATGAGGTTGCTCAATCTCTACTAGATAAATGGTTCATGAGTAAATTAAGTTTGATGAGCTAATGGGCCAAATTTGAGTTAGCCTCGACTCGACTTGTTAGCTCATGAGCCATCTCTAGGGGTGCACTACCAAAAAATTAGACTATCGCAACATTATTTTAAACTTATCTCAGTGGTTATAACCGCCACTAATTTCTTTGCAAAGGTTTTAAAACCGCTGCACGCATGTTGTAATTGCTATACGCTGCAACAACATTCCGCAGCGGTTTAAGGATCGACGAGGTAGATTAAACGAAGCGCTAGATTTAGCAGCGATTATAATCGATGTCAACCTACATATTTGCACAATTCTGATAGGTTGTGGAACAAGGAAGAGCTAAGGGTGTACAATTGTCTATTTTGAAATTTGATTTTTTTTCTAATTAGGAGAATAAATATTTAAATATTTTGCTCACCTTGAATAATTGCAGTTGCTGAAGTTCTCAGAAAAAAGTTCATTTTTCTATTTCATGCATAAAATTATGCATTTCACATTCATATTTTATCCATCCTTAAAAGAGAGTTTGGTTCTGCTCCTGCCCGTCTTGTTTAAAAATACTAATATTAAATACACCTAAAATATGTTAGTATTCAAAAGTTCAAATATAAGTAATATCAAGTAATTCTTTGTTGTTTATCTTCTAATTTTTATTTCTTTATAATTTTACTATTATAATTATGTGAATCATAATCATTTTCTCTCTTTTTCTATAAATGGTTCTACTTGAATACATCGAATTAAGCTAAAGGTCGAACTCAAATTCTATTCATTACTTTAACTAAAACTCAAACTAGAAGAGACTCGAACTCCACCCACCGATACTTAGCTTGGTTGGTGGACGAGTACAATTGGCAACCCCCCAACCTGTACTCGATTTTTCATGAGTGACAACGCCTCTTAAGTGAGACCCAATCAAGTGCATGTCAGGAGGTTTCTGGAGTAGGTGCCTCTTTTAGGTCAGCCGATAATTAGTAATGCCACTAAACACCGTTTCGAGGATGACAGTGGGTGGTTACCCCATTAAAAAAAAAAAAAAAAAAAAAAAAAAAAAAAAAAAAAAAAAAAAAAAGAGACTCGAACTTCACCCGATTTGCTTATAACTCTAATAATGCACGTTGGGAAGGAGCTGTTGCGTTTGTATTGAACTCACACAAGAGACACAGAGCACACGTGCCATTGATCGACCTCTCACACTCACATAAACTAAAATCAGATATTCTTATGATCAGTAAGTTGAATACTTGAATTCAACGTGTTTTTTTTTTAAGCTTAATGTAAGGCTAAAAATTAGTCAAAATAATTTAAAAAGATAAAAAATTTAAAATATTGATAACGTGCGTAAAAGCATTTTTTTATTTATTTTATTAATTTAGGCTATGACGAAACTTATAACAGTCATGCTGTGTTCAAAATTAACTAACCAAATTTTAATTAAGAAAATTAAAAAAAAAAAATATTTTACCAGAGTACATGATAAAGAAGAAAACAATTTTTGTGGGTTTTTTTTAATAAAAAAATATTTAAATTAATTACAACGACACTTACTGTATATCTTATTTTTATAATTATGCAATTCTTCTTGGTCTCCTGGTTGGGATTTTTGACTACCAACTAAAAAGTTTTAGATTTGAGTTTTTTATATTTGATGCAAGAGCTGTACTAGCTTTAGTTCTTCGAGGGCAAATGACAAATTTATAAAAAAAATTTAGATAAATATAAGGGTACAGAAATAATTTATTTTGCACATATTCGCTTTTCACAGACTTATTTGTTAGTGTTAGAAAATTTCAACATAATTGGATGAAAATAGTAGTAGGCCAAGAAGCTTTTCGATTTTTAAAGGAGTAAATTGCAAGAAAAAGATCGATTGTGGGTAAAAAATAAAATTCGCACAGGGGTCCAGATTACAAATAATCCTTATTATACTAAATAATTCCGCCCCTGATTTGATGTGTGTATAAATTTGCTTTTCTTGATCCAAATATCCAAGAAAAAAAAATGATGTCATTGATGACAGAAGAAGACCAATATCTATTCTCTGATGCTGTTCGAAGCATAAATTTTAATGCTTTGCTTAACTAAACCACTTGTTTTATGAGTCAGGGCTGCATTAAAAAAAAAAACATTCGTGTAAGAATATTTGATTATTTTAACATTATAAAATTTATTATAAATTAAGTATTATATATAAAATTAATCAAAATTTATATTATATTAAGCATAAACAAATCAATAAATTTGAAATCTTATGAAATTGGCTATTTTTCTATATTACTTAGGGGAATGTATGACTTAAATAGAATTAAATTAGTATTATTTTATTGATTCGGTTCAATTATTAAAGTATTTGTTCTATTATTTATTGTAATTTATTTTTCTTTGAATTTTAGTTATTTTTCAATTTTGGATTTTGTAAAACCGATCTAACAAAAAAAAAATATATTATTATTATTTTAATTTTAATCAATAAAGTCATGTAAATAAATAATTGACATAACAATCAATGTGGATGTTATAAGTTGCAAATGTTAGAATGATAAACTTTAACAAAGATTACATGATAATTTTCTTAATTAATATATGTTATTCAATATAAAGATATATAATAAGATCCATCGTTAAAATAAATTATATTTTGGTCCATTTAAATCCAAATTGAACTAATTAAATTAAGATTTGCTCGGCTTAATTTTTTTTTTTTTGTAAAATAGTTTGGTTGGTTCAATTTTATAAATTTTATGATAGAAATCAGTTGGTTTAGCTTATTCATAAATCAAATCATTCAAAAACCGATTAAATGTACACCTTTAATATTAACAACTATTGCATGCTAGAATATTCATAGTGCCAAAGTTCGAGAATTTATCATTCTCTTATTGTGTGATGATCTAACCCACATACAAATAAAAGAGTTGTAACAAACACAATTTTTTATGTGAAAATTTCATAAAGGGAAAAAATCATAGAGACTGTCTACTTTAAATGGTTATAATAGTAGTTGTCATTGATTACAAGTGATTCTCTTTCTTGTCATAAAGCGAGAGAAGGTGTTGATAATATATATATAATGTATAAAATAAATTATATATTAGATGTTGGAAGAGTGTAGAGAAAATTTCCTATTTATTTGATTGTTCTCCTTTGAGGAGGGGATATCAAAGACAACAAAGTCTAGAATAAATTTTGGCGTTGACGTCGATAGTAAGAGTTAATATTGATGGTGCATGTTTATCGAATTTATAGGTGATGTTTGGCATTGTTGGCAACAACATGTAACAAAGTCAATGGGCATTGATGTAGCTAGGGGATAATGATCAGATGGTCATACTCAAAAAATCGTGGACGGAGGATTTTAGTTGGGTGACAAAGGTCAAAGGATTGTAGTTAGGCATGATGGTCAGAGGACCATTGTCGGATGATAGTAGTCATAGGAATTTAGTCGGGTGCTGGAGCATGGAGCACTATAAACAAGCAATGATAGTAGGACTATAATGAGGTAATGGTGATTAGAGAATCATATTGAGATGATGATGGCCAACTAACTATAGTTGGGAAAAAGAATATCAGAGATCGAGGACAGTAGTGGGGCAACAATGGTCAGAGGATTATGTGAAGTAGGTTGGATGAGAGTGTTCGAGCAATGAAAGTCAAAGGAAAGTTGTTCAACAATGAAGGTCAGAGGATTGCGTTTGGGCAACGGTGGTCAGAGGACAGTTGTTTGGTGATAGTTTTTGGGGGGCTATAGTCGAAAGGTGGTGGTCCATCTATGCGAATAAGGCGATGGTTTGACAATGGAGATAAGACAATGGTCTGAATGGAGGTTGGTAGGTGGTCTTGCGACGACAATGGCCTGATGGTGGGGGTTTTGTACTGTTTCATTAGCAATCAGATGGTTGTCTAATAGTGCTTGGGTGAAGCTTTGGAATTCTTCAAGACTTTAAGCTTTCTTGAATCTTAAGCTACGGTTAAGCCTCGCACCATATAAAGAAAGAGCGATCTATTTACAAATTTTTGGAGAGTGGCTTGTTTCTTAAATACATACAAAACTCAAAACACTAAATCCGACACCTCGTTTTGATTCCCCAATCATAAGCTATTTTCTTAGCATTTAGACTCTTGATTTGACTATAAGCACGTAAGATCGAACTACTTTTGAGATCATTGAGTTCATCCTGACAAGACGTTAAATCTAACTCTAAGTTTGCTAAAATCAAAATTTGGATAATCCTAAAATAACTTTTAAATATTTTTAATTTATTTATAAATCAAAATTCAAGTCCAATCAAATAATTATTTTATTAAGTATCAACCACCAAAACGAAAACTTCATTACTTCACTCAATATATCATACCTAAATGGTCCAATTACTTCACTCAATAATCTTTTTCTTTTTTAACAATTTACAAAGCAAATTAATTCATAACACTCGATCCTAATTTGTATTTTTTTAAATAACGTGGCTGCCTTAGAACATCGGCAACCTCAAACCTCTGTCAACAAGAAACCCTTAAGCTTGAGTCATCAACGTTCATTTTCTCAATAAAGATTACTTCCCTGCCCGCAGATAGTACAACAATTCATTCTTTAATTGTTGAATACAACTCAGTAGAATTGAGGGATGACTCGTTCTGCCCATTTTGTTGCTTGAAATTAGATAGTATATTTTGAGAAAAATAAATGATGTATTTTCTTAGATCCTAAATCCTAAATCATAAACTCTAAATCCTAAAATGAAATAACTTTCTTGTTGATCCCCCATATTGAAAAAAAAAAAAAAAATCCTCTATATTGAATGATGGTTATTGATTAATTAAGGGTAGGGGGTGTTAATTTCGGGTCACGAGTTTGGTTCGGGTTGAACCCGGAGCTGACCCGGGTTCAAACGTGTCGACCCTAACCCGACTCGGATAAGTAAACGGGTCGGAAATGCCAACCCGGACCCGACCTGGCGGGTTGCCGGGTTGACTCGATCCAACCTAGGAAGGATGGCTGGAAGCCTGGCTCGCGGGCTACCGGGCGCGAACGCTAGCGGCAGTACAACGGACGTGGTTCCGCAGTGCGTGTGCGCGGGCATG
>NW_021319712.1:14573-38602 GCF_001605985.2 Dendrobium catenatum | reverse complement strand
TATCAGCAATGGTATTAGAGCCCTCCATCTATCAAAAATATAAGAATACATCACAAAAAATGAAAAAAAAACTACTTAACAGTTAACACTTAACACTAATCAGTTAACAATTAACTACATGATCATGATGCCCTAACTGTATCACAAAAAATGCAAAAAACTAGTAAATGATAAGTTAATAACCAAAACAAAAATGAAAAAAAAAAACAAGATTCCCTAACTGCCTCAATGACTCAAAGCTTCTAGCATCAGCAAAAGTTCAAACCGGGCTAAATTAGAGAGTAGAGAAAAATCAATATGTTGCTTAATCACTTAAACTTAAACACCATTGCCATTTTCCAACAATATTTGCACAAATTTTTATTACCCTAGCCGAAAAAAACCTAGTAGAGAAATAGATTTCACGGGAATACGGGAAAACTTCAACTTCCAAAAATCTCAACACCATCGCAGAGAAATGGAGTTTTAGAGAATAAATCAATATATGATAAAATGAAGAACACAAAATATCAAAACCTTCATGGCTTCATCTTCTAAACTATCAAAAAATACTAATAGAAATGAGAAACGAGATACAAATAGTCTAAACTATCAAAAAATACTAATAGAAATGAGAAACGAGATACAAATAGTGAAACAGATTAGGGAATGTGTGAAGTGTATCCGTAGACGTCGTCGTGCTGACGAGACTGAGAGGCGGAGAGGAGACTGAGACTCTGAGAGGCGGAGACTGAGAGAAATCGGAAACCCTAAACAGAAGTCAGGAGACGGAACGAGACGAGAGACGAGGTCATGAGAGACGAGAGTTACGAGATTAATATGACCCCCAGACCCCGCTTGTCGCTCGACTGACGCCCTAAGTTTTAATTTTTATATATTAAATTATTAAAGTCGCGGGTCGATTCGAGTTACTATCGGGTTTCCGGGTTAACCCGGACCCGACCCGAATAACTAAATGGGTCGAAATTCCAGACCCTAACCCGACCCGTTATTTAACCGGGTCGACCCAAACCCAAAAATTTCTAATTAAGGGGTAGAATAGGAGTGAATAATGGAGTTTCCCTTCATGAACCCACATCAAATTTTGTTGTGTAGTATGATGGATTGGTATATGTCACCTACAAGTTCATTTGAGAGCTCTCTAAAGGTTTTAGAGTGCACATTACTTCATGACTGATTGGCCTCTCATCAAAATGAAATGATGGGGAGCATCATGTCGATTGCATCTCATTCTTTGCTACTATAGTTAGGTACGAATATATTTTCCATTCGATCAATTATCTCTAGGTATTATTATATCATGAGTTTCATACCGAAATATTAATACAAAATTTAGTTAAAAAACTAAAATACTTAAGTAAAGTTATTCTACTAGACCTCATTGATTGTATGTTATGAGTGGCTTGGGTTTTGCTTGAATTAGATATACTGAGGCTGAGGATTTGTACAACCATAAGTAATAAGCAATACCACGATTGTTATTATTATGGTCAACATGCTTTGCAACATAAGTAGATTCCAAAGCTTCATATGTGAATGATGGTAGTCAAGCTAATCATGGTTCACCTTGCCACTACCATTGATTCAATTGAATTATGGATCCATCATATCGTCGTCTATCTATGATTAATGATCAAATTACTTAATAACATTATTAGGAATTCGCCACTCAACATGCTTCTAAGATATGAGTAGGACTTGTGATCTCTATAATTCAACATCGAACTACAAATTTGTGGTAGAAAAAAAAATCTTTTTTTTGATTAAAGGGTTTAAATAACCTATTATGAATAGTTCAATCTTGTAAATTCTATAGTACCAATTAAAATTTAGAGAAATTATATTTTAAATTATAATGATAGGCTTACCATCAACCATCATGATTTTAACTTGGCATGATAAATTCTCCTTGTATAAAGGATTTTTCTTGGGTATCGTTTTGGTAAGGGTTTTTCTAGAAGGGTAAATTGAGCATTTGCCTCATTTTTCGTATCCATGGCTTGTTATTTATATAACATATAAACGTAAATGATAATTTTAAATAATATTACAAAATGTACCTAAAAATAAGAATAACTTCACTATACATTGCACCTATAGATATAACAAAAAGACAATGGATATCAATGACTTGAAATGTTAATACACAAATTTTACCATTCCATCTATTTAATATGGTATTTCAAAATGTTTTTTAGTTGTCTCGATCATTACAAATTGTAAAATAATTCAATTTCATCATTTAATGATCAATAAGCCAGACATGTTATCATTTGGCCACACAATCCATGCAATACATGGCAGAGAATGTTATGAATAAAAACAACTAATTTAACTTAAAGCTATTAAAGTCTTTTTTTTTTTTTGGAAAATTAAGGGCAATGCCCATTCCATTAATAGAAAAATGGGTTACAATATAATAAAGATTACAATGGTGAAAATGAAGCTACATGAGCTGCATAAAAAAGGAGCAAAGCTCACCCAAAATTGAACAAAAGAACCTCTATCAAATGATAGGGAAGACTAAGAAATTAGGAAATATATATGTAGAGAAGAAAACAAATTAGAAGAAACCAAAGTAAAAAAAAGTCTTAAGACATGAATCTTGCATATTATGAAGCTCAATAATGATAGCTATCATAGATGTTGTTGTGGACAAGGGATTTATTTATATTATATGTTTGAGCTTATGGAGCTTATGGTACAAAGAAGAAATGGGGTTACCATCAGACCTCTAACTAGACAAAAAGATTAAACCATCACAATACATCTCATATTTGGCCCAAAATTTTTTAAAAAGAAATATGTGATTCATCTTGTTGTTGTTTACAATTTGAAGAATGATGGTAGAGTGATTAGAGTATAGGGGATTACCAATTCTATAGTAGGAACATGGGAATCTCTCGAGACAGAGATCATTTATCATAACTCTATCTAATTTTAGATGAATAGGGTTATTCACTCTTTGATTATACAAAGTAAATAGGTTGCCAATAAAGGCCAAATCACTAAGGTTGACATAAAAATTAAGAGAATTGAAATCCCAAAGCATACTATTGTGAATAATGTTACCACCAACTTTATCCGATTAGTGTCTACAACAATTAAAGTCTCCCATAATAACCCAAGGTATATTAGGAGAAGCCTCTATTGTCTTTGATTTGATCCCACAAAATTTTACATTCATCAAGAGAATTGGAACCATATATCATAGATAACAAGAAGGAAGTGCGAGGGCTAATAGAAATTGTGCCTTGTATCATTTGATTGGAGATGAATCATGGGGTAAAACTAATTTAGGGCTCATTCTACTTATCTAAATTCTCCCAGAATTGAAATAATCAAAATTATGACAACTCATTTCATTGTTAAAAATATAGTGAGATGCAGAGAACGAAGGATCCATCAAAGTGGAGACATGAATCCTATTATAAAGAATGCACAACATCTCGAGAGCATATTGTTGGACCAAATTTTTGTAGAATTTTTTTTTTGGATGCTAAAACCCCTAATGTTATAAGCAGCAATAGGAGGAAGGGTTGTTGAGGTGTTGGGGGCCTTTTTCAGGTTGCTTGGCCCTAGTATGCTTAGGTGCGGGACTTGAGGAAGTGGAACCCAAATTCACCGCAAAGAATCTAGGAGAGTCAGATGCATTGGATTGGGAGATGTTGGATTAAAGGATGTGTTATTTGTTGGATGTGTGTATAGGGTTTAGACACTACTTGGAGTTATGTGAGATATGTTGTGTTTAGAGGCCCCTCGGTAGGGGAGTTGAGATTAGGAATGATAGGAAGAGATTCTTCCACAATGACATTAAACAGTTTGGTTGGACTATGGCATCGAGATTAACTAAAGAACCACAATGTTTAAATAGGGTAGGCTTCCACTAGTATTGGATTCTCAGGTTAATGTTTTCCCCGACAAGTTTAAAATGGGTATTTCCTTAGGGTAAGTTGCTTTGTTAGTCAACTGAACACAAACACTAGGAAACTCGAAGGAATTAAGGATGGTTGTCATACTGGAGAGAGGAAGAGGAGCACATCTGGCCTTGTCAGAGGGTATGAATAGGGAAAGGAAGTGGGGAACAACCAAAGAGGCGACTAGGGCATCACGAAACCCTAGCAAAGCTCAACATAATACAAAAGAAGTTAATGTAGTAAAATGAATGTAAAATAAATTTTTGTTGGTAATATTCCCCAAATGCATGATTAAATTTTAAGGAATTGTGAAAAAAAATATTTTCATACTCGATCATAGGGGTGTAAACGAGTTGAGTCGAGCTGGATTCACCCCTGATTTGAGCTTGATTAATTAACCAGGTTCAAACTCAAGCTTAAGCGTTATTCTACAAGCTCGAGTCAGATTATTTATTATAACAGAGAAAATGGTTATGATTTAAGCAATTATTAGAATAAAATATTAAAAAGAATGAAAAATTATAAGAAAAATAATAAACAATAACTTAATAAAAGATAGCGAGATATATTTTTTTTTAACATTTTATATAATTTTTTATTTAAAATTATGAATCTCAATACATTTAAGTATATATTATATTAATAAAATTAAAAACATTGGCCGGTCTCCCCCAACAAAGTTGCCCAATGCAAGCATTCGGTCACTTGAAGACTTGAAGTGGAGCACAAATTGCCAAATTTTTTAGCGGCTCCTTATTTAAATTATATATATATATATATATATATATACTCTTTTCTTAAAATAATTTTTTGTCAACTCTTTGGTGTCAATTATTTACCGGACCTGATAACCCAACATGAAAAATCTGAGTTATGGTTGATTTTTTTTTTAAACCCTCTCTTGGGACCTACATGTTCCATAAACGAAAATAGTACAAGTTCTTAGAGGATCAAAAACTCGCTAAAATTACAATCTTCGAAATAAAACCTAAGAGCTAATGTTCCCACTAAATACAAACAAAGAAACCAAAATTAAAGAAAAGCCACCCCCGCGAAGAGAATCATGACCCAAAACATCACAAGAACAACAACATCCAAGTAGGACCAAGCGCCACAGCCACAGCCATAACAAAGACCTACATAAATATAGAGAAAAGAGACAAGCAGACATGACAGCCAATAGCCACCCAAATTAAGCCCAACACAACAAACAAGAACCCACGGAAATGAACCGTAGCACACTTAAAACCAAACAGAGCTAAGAACCACACACCTAAAGATACATGACAAAACCAAGGGCAAACCACAACACCACGCTCCATCCACAACAGCAAACAATCAATCCAATAATTACTGCATGAAAGCCACAAAAATAGCCCATAAGGAACCAGAAACAAACTC
Organism: Dendrobium catenatum; assembly: GCF_001605985.2. Lineage (NCBI taxonomy): Eukaryota > Viridiplantae > Streptophyta > Magnoliopsida > Asparagales > Orchidaceae > Dendrobium > Dendrobium catenatum. The sequence continues at coordinate 33,284 of NW_021319712.1, read as the reverse complement.
ACAACAACAACCAAAGTCAACCATCATTATTTTTTCTATTTGCGTCTACAACGCTTAGCAACATGAGAAATTGAATTATCAACGATTCGACATACATCAAGCCCATACAAATCTTGATAAGATTCAGCATGCCGAACTCCAAAATCATTCTCAACCCCGCAAGAAGAAGCAAGTGACTTGATCTAGTCAATCAGACTGTCCCAAACAAGTGTCCCAAATCTAGAAATTAGTTGTGCATTCAGAGCATTAAGTGAAATCATATCAATAGGCACATCAACAAGGTGATCAACGCCACCCGAAATCACAAGAGAGGGTGGCCGAACATCAACCATCGGTGCATCAGCAGAATACTCATCACCTGACAATTCATTCTCCACCATTAAGTTAGCTTGACAAATAACCCTATCCACCTCACAACCCACAACCTCATCATAGAAAACCAAAGTGTTAGAAATAGCCCCCACAGCATTAAGACCAGCCATAACCACACCCGAAGATAAATATGGACTGCCCCCAACAGGGCAAATAATACCACTAGAGCTATGATTATCACAATTATCCAGAGGAACAAGCACGATCTCATGCCCCTCATTGTGAGCCACAGGAGAACCATCAACAACATTAGCAAGAATATCACAATCCACATCTTGAGGCACCACCCCAGTCACAACATTAACAAGGGGGTCACTAAGACCCTGAATAGGTTGCAAAGAAATATCAGTTGTAGCCCCCACACTTACTGACTTAATAGGAGGATCATCAACCAAAGGAAGCAAAATCGGGCATTCAACTTTTAAGTACCCCTAAGCTTTACAGTGATAGCAATAAAAAGGAAAATCTTCCATTTCCACATATTGAATGTAACCCATAGTTTCCGAACCCAGCCAAACATGAGTATGATAATGTTTAGTGACATCTAACTCGACTAATAAATGAGCAATCGATGGCCTTGTGTCATTAATGGTAGCATTATCCGATCATAAGGGGCGGCCAAAAACAGACCCTAAACCATGTAGAATGTGGGGGAAGAATAGATGTGGTCGAAGAGTGGGAAAAGAAACTCATATAGGAATTATAGGGGATTCTACATTAACATCAAAATGAGGAGTCTACTTAAAAAGCTTCATAAAACAATTGCTAACAAGATAGGAACGGTGTGAAAACGCCCTGCAGTAGTTTAAGTCGTTTTAATCAACACATTTTCGGATTAATTAAAGTGATAGAGAAATCACCAAAGAGTTTTAGGTTTAAAAAAAAATTCGAATCGCATCGAGAGGTGGACAATGCCCCGATAATTTCCTAACCAGCGCAAACTGAAACACCGCAAGAGCAACCATTTCTTCATCTGTAATCAACAAAGTCAGCAATCCATGACGCGAAGAAATTTTAGTTGGAGGAAACTCCGCCGAAGCCGAAGTGATAGACTAAACATCCCTAAAGGATCTCGATTTGGGCTTCCAATCCAAAAATATGGGGCCACTCAAACGATTCACAACCATCAAAACCGAAAAATCGGCAGACGAAAGAAAATTGGAAGAAAGAACACATGAGATTTAAAGAAGGAAGAATATTACCTGAACTAGACACCGCAAAAAAAAAAAAAAAAAAGAGTTTGGATTGATCCGTTTAACAAATAGATATGATTTGGGTTCCAATTTATAACTTGTTGGAAAAATCGAGTTTGGTTCGGGTTAACCCATTAACCCGAATTTTATCCGAATTTGACCCAAGTTATGTCTACCAACCAGTGTTCCTACACCCACACAAGCTCTAGCTTTTCTACCATGCTGCTTGCACATTTGCACTGTACCACACCTGTACAGACAGTCGTACTCTCATTTCCCGCAGTTATCACTTGCACCACACACTTAGGCTCGAACCAGGCACTTGCGCTTGCGTTGTGCAGCTCGCGCTCGCGCATTGCCCTCCCCCACTCGCGCCACACACCTCACACTCATCCTGCTTGCAACTCGGGTTAGCGAGTCGGTTGAATCAACACGGTAATTCAATGGGTCAAGCCAGGATTGAATTAGTTGAAGACGGATTAATTTTGAATTAAACATAAATCAAATCTAAAAATCTATTTTGATACCCTACTCTTTAAAAAAAAAAAAAAAAAAAAAAACCTCAGAATTTTGTTTCCGGCAAAGCCGGTGTTAGCGTCACATTAGTTTTATTAGTTGTGTGGCAGTTGCGTTTACTTGACCAGAGAAGCCCCAAGACGTCTGCACTGCCAAGCGGATTTCTAGGTTTACTGCTGGTAGGAAGAACCAATTTTCACTTAAAATGTACGGATATCAGAGGAAGTCAGTGGCCAGAGGAAAAAAAAAAAGAGAAAAAGATACAAAATATTCAGATTTAAATTTAATTAAAATGATTTTTTTAATTATTAGATTTATTCACAATAATTTTAACATTAATTTTCATTAATCAATCTTTATTTTTTATATGTCAAAGAGGTTTATATTTCCTTAACACTTCTCAATTGTGTGAGATATTTTTCTATGGATAATTAATTAATTAAAGCGACTGCATTTTTTCTTATTTTTTATAAATTAGGCTTAGTTTGAAATAGTTTTTTATTGTTTTTTAAAAACAGCTTTTTAATTTAAAAATTAAATTATTTATATTAAAATTTATTTTAAGAAACAGTAAGAAAGTCATCCCAAACCAAGTCTTAAACCACGGGATGGATAAAATCATAAACACCTATGAAAAAGACCCAAAAATAATAATAAATATATTTATTTTTTAGTAGCATCATCTCTTACATCAAATTCAAATATCCAAATTATACAATTATCAAATCCAATCAGCCAACTAAACTAACCCATCTTAAAATAGCTTACTCCACCAACCCTTCAAAGTATCTCAATCTCCCTCCCTCAGTTTCTCTTCTTAAAATCCCCCTTTTTTCTGATCTCTCCCTCTCAAGAAATCTCTCTCACATTCTCCATGGGGTCTCTGGTAGGCCATGTAGCTCCTGGTATTGGCTTCCTGCTAATCGGAATATGGCATCTCTTCAACAACATCAAGCTCTTCTCTCTCCACCCTAACACCTATCGTTCCCTCCCTTGGTTCCCAGCCCCAAAGCTCCGTTTCCTCGAACTCCTCCTCATCGCCGCCGGTAGCTCCGCTTCCATAGCCATGGAGCTCTTCATCGGTCCGTCACGCCACCAACCCCTTGACTCCGACTTCACTATCCCTTCCTACCATTTACACAACTTCGAGCACGCTTCCATCTCCCTTTCTTTACTCATGCACGCTGCTTTCGCCATGGCTTTAGACCGAGCTGCCACTGCAACCGCTAAGCAGGAACTTACCAATCTCACCGCAGCGGCAGCATTTGGGCAACAATTATTGCTTTTTCATCTTCACTCGACTGATCATGCAGGGGTGGAGGGACAATACCATTGGCTTCTTCAGCTCGTTATTGCCATTTCTCTCATTACCACTTTGATGGGCATTAGCCACCCCTGCAGCTTTGTGATTGCCTTTGTTAGGTCAACTAGCATCTCTTTGCAGGTAAGATTGTTGATTATAAGTCGAATTAAGTTAAATTTCATTTAATTATTAAAATTATTCAAACAGGGGATCTGGTTCATCGTCATGGGCTGCGCTCTGTGGACGCCGGCGTTAATCCCCAAGGGCTGCTTCATGAACGCCGAGGACGGTCACTACGTTGTCCGCTGCCGGAGCGACGAGGAGCTTCACCGCGCTAAGTCTCTGGTCAACATCGAATTCTGTTGGCTTCTCTCCGCTGTCGTCGCTTTCTCGTTGCTCTGTTACCTCTTCTTGAGCAGGAAGTATGAGAAGGAGTCGGAGTATGACTCCATTGAAGAGGAGGAGATGGAGGATTTGGAGCTTGGGAAGAAGAGTAAGAGCAAGCTTGAGGTCTCTGATAGCTTTGTGAATATGGAAAGGGTGATGAGCTCCATAGAGCTTGAGAGGTGATTAGAGGGCTTAATTGGGAGTTTTTATTGGTGTTTAATTAATTAATGAAGATATAAGGGGCTTTCTAATTAAGTTATTTATAATTATCTTGTTTTTAGAAAAATCTTTATTGTAGAAGGAAGACGTTATGTAATTCAATGTAAATAAAGATATTGGAAATTATAAAGTGAAATTTTTATTTCTTGTTGGTTTGATATACATTTGGTTTCTAATAATGATAATATTTGCATATGGGGGTTAGATAAGTGCTTTTGTGGAAGTAGATATATATTAAGAGATTATTTGAAATAATTCCATGCAATTATATGTAAAAATAATTGAAATTATCATGAGAAAAATAAATAAATTTTAAAAATTATGAATGAATTGCTTAAATATTTTCTCTTTAAAACAACTTGACAGCAATTTCTTACTTCTATTATATTTTAATAGAATTAATTGTAAAAATTATTATTATTCTAATGGAAGTTCAATGGTTATTAGAAGAATTTCATATGATTGATTATGAGTGGGATATAAGTTGGATATTATAGATTTTGCTATTTACATATTTGATTAATTTATTTATATTTATATGTAAGCTGATTTTTTATATTTTATTGATTAGAAAAGAGAATTATATTAGTGGACAAATAGATTTGATTGAGCATATCATTACATAACATTTTGAATGATATATGATTGAAATGACATGCATATATTTGTTTTTTTTTTGGGAAATTTTAGGCATTTGCCCGTATATTAAAAACTAACCATTACAAAAAGAACCATACCCCAATACAAGGGGTCAAAAAAGAATGCTAAAAAAAAACAACTAAAAAGAAGAGGGAAACAAAAGAACCGGACTCAGGTATACAGAACTAACAAATTAAGCAAAAAGCTTAACCAAAACAGGGACCACGAAAAACAACTCTCCCCAGGTTGCCCACCAGAAGAATCAGAATCCAAAAACTCCCAAAACTAACAATCTTGCAATAAAATAACAGAGGAGCCCGACTTATAAAAGCAGGAGTGCCAAATTGAAGTCCCCCATCCATGCTACGCCGAAGCTCCCAGCGAGCCGTCCAAGGGGAGAGACCAATACTCTGAGAAATGTTAGTTCTACTCATCATCGTCCGGTTGTAGAGAACCAAAATCTCCACCAAAAATTCCATCAGACAATACCTCGAGAAAGGCAACAACAAATCAGGATTCCACAAAGCAGAAGGGAAATGTCTGCTTAATCCGATCAATCTGTTTCCAGCTTTCAGTTCTAGCAACAATGGCATGACGAATTTTCTTAAGCAATGCAGCCATAGAATTTCCAGTGTGCCCAAATCTCCTCTCGTTACGTTCTCTCCAAAGATGATAGAGAGAACAACATATTACAAAGTAGCAAAAAATTTTCTCAAAACTTTTCAAGTTTTGCAAATTATCAAAATAATCAAACACCTGATTTATCGTGGGGTGAAGCAAAAAGAGCAGAGAGCAGGAATAAGAGCAGAGAGAAGTGCAAAAGTATAGTCACATTGAAAAAAACAGTGTGACACCGATTCATCCTCAATCTTGCAAAAAGAGCATAAAGAAGGAATGAAAATGTTCCTTCTAGCAAGCACATCCGCCATTTTAAGCCCATCAATCAGAGCAAGCCAGTTATACGAAGAAAATCTCAGTGCGTAGTGTTTGTGCCAAATGAATTTAAACCAAGGAGCTTCATTATACCCATTAAAAAACTGCAGGTGAAAGGTCTTAAAAGTCGGGTTAACAGAGCCAATCCAGGAGACTTGGGGGAGTATCAGATCCAAAATGGGAGTAACAGAAATACGGCACGCAATCCCCAGGCAGCAAAATATCTCACAACAATTCCTTGACACCAAGGATCCCAAAGCATAGAAAGGTTACAATTTTCCTTAGTAACACTAAAAATCAGCTTATCCTTAATCCTATGAGTAGTGAGAGAAATAACCTTCCAATATTTAGAAGCCTTGGAACCAAAAGGCTTCCAAGGGGAAAGATATTTGTGCCTAAACCATCCAGCTGCCATAGAATTTGAATTATAAAATCTCCAGAGAAAAGAACAGCCAAAAGCAAAAGTAAGAGAAGCAATAGAGGGCAGCCCGAGCCCCCCCAGATATTTGGGAAGGCAGTTTTTATGGCAAGCCACAAGATGGAGCTTCTTGCCTTGATGAGACCCATGAAACAGGAACCTGGCACAAATTTTCTCAATGAATTTGTAAATCCCTTTAGGTATTACAGCTCCTCTTATCCAGTATGCAATCGTGTTCATAATAGTAAATTTCAAGAACTGGATCCTACTTGCAAAAGACAAAAATTTTACTTTCCAACCATCAAGTAGAGTAGAAATCCTACTCAGTAGTGGTTGGAAGTGAGCGGCTTTTAAGCTTTTTAGAAGAAATGGGGAGCCCCAGGTAAGTAAGGGAGTTGGCAGTGGGAGAGAAGCCAAGCAGCTGGGTGATATCATTAGCTAAAGGAGTGTGGCTGGAAAACAAAATAGAGCATTTTGAGTTGTTAACAGCCAACCCAGTATTCATAGCAAAGGAAGATAAAACATTATTAAGGGTGGTAGCATTAGCTATAGAAGCCTCCCAAAAAACAAGTATGTCATCAGCATAAAGGAGATGGTTAACCGAGAAACCATCCCAAGAAATTCCAGTAAAGTTGCTAGTATTGATGAGGGCACAAGAGAAAGCATCCATGACCACCGAGAACAGCAATGGGGATAAAGGACAGCCTTACCGAAGGCCAGAGGTAGAAGGAAAAAAACCCTCCAGCCACCCATTTATGACAACAGAGAAGTAAACATCCTCAATACACCCTATAATCCAGTCTACAAACAACGGTGGAAAACCTTTCTCAGCAAGCCTGTGCAAAAGAAAGCTCCGGGAAACGGTGTCAAAAGCTTTCCTAATGTCTAATTTAGCACAAAGATACTTTTTCCCCCCAGTGTTGTTGAAATCACTCAATAATTCAGAGGCAAGCACAATATTATCAGAAGATATTCTCTGCTTAATAAAGCCAGTTTGGCTAGCGTGAATGATATGAGGCATAACATCCTTCATCCGATTTGAAAGAATATTGGCAATTATTTTGTAAAACACATTGCATAGCGAGATAGGCCTGAAGTCAAGGATATTGTTAGCATGAGACCCCTTAGGAATTAATGCAATAGCAGTGGCCTTAGCACACCTCGGAAGGAAACCAGTAGAAAAGAAGTGTTTAATGGCTTTGAAAACTTGGTTCCCAATAAGATTCCAGGATTCCTTATAAAATTCGAAAGTGAACCCATCCGGACCCGGAGCCTTAGAATTAGAGGCAGAAAAAACCAGATTTTGTATTTCCAAATCAGAAACAGGGACAGTAAGGGGAGCCACCAAGTGAGAGGACTAGTCTGCCCAATGGGAAGAGAGGAGTTTCCTAGGGAAGGGGCACTGGGATTATTATACAATTGCTGAAAGTAACTCACAGCCGCAGTGGCAATACTCCCGGGATCCGAAAAATGCCCATCCATAGTAGAAATCTCATTAATACGACAATAAGATTTCCTAGCTTTGATCCTAGCAAACAAGAAACCCAAATCATCTTCCCCTCTAGTAAGCCAGTCCGCTTTAGACATGCATATATTTGTGAACGAGTTATCTTATTGAATTTATGATTTATTGAATGATATGATTGATGAGTCCATAATCAATATTTTATTTGGTGGGTCAACCCTATAGGAATCAGTCTCAATCACAAGTCATATATGTCATGTAGCTTTCATATCAAAAGTCGTTATTTGAGTCGATGCATCATATCATATCAATATATCTCCTTTTGTCTCATTTTTCATATCATGTAGGATTACACCATAAACTTTGTTTTAAATAAAAACTCGTCGATCCACTCTCCAGTACAGGATAACATATCTCCAACCAATCTGAATTAGTTAATCATTTCTAACTAGCCTTTCTTATGTCCATTTTGCAAAATATATAACATAATAAATATCTAATGTCACACTCACCGCATCACATTAGTATATGTAAAATTTACGTATGAACCAAAATTAATAAAATTCATAAGAAAATACAGTGTACTCTTTTTAACATGTATGTACCTGTAATAGTTGGATTATAACAAGTAGATATGTCATTTACTCATAGGAAAAAAGTTCAATAATTATTTATAAAATTTCTAAATTCATCCAAATTACCCAAATTATGATATTTTCCTCAAAATACAAAAATACTCAATGAAAATTCAATATAATCATGTAAATATGTGCATAATGATTAAAATTATAACATACTAAAAGTTACACGGTAAAAATTTGCTAAAAATCGAGATATTATAACCTTTGTACATTATTAACAAATTAAAATTCATAAATGCAAAATACATAAAATCACTGAAATCAGAGATATGATAATGTTTGCCTACCTTGAAACAAGCAATTTTTCTAACTCGACCAACTAGCAAAATTCACTCTACGACCTCCAAACCCTAATTTTTTTCTATCTCCTATCTTTTTCCCTTAATTTTTGTTTCTAGTTTCTGTTAAGCTAAATGAATAGGGAAAAAGGGCTTTAATGAATTCTATGAGCGGAGAAAGATATTTTTTAATAAAATAATAAGAGGATATATAGTTAATTATGCAATTTATTTAATTTTCAGCATAAAATTCATATAAATTCTTTTATATATTCAAATATGGGGCTCTAAAAACTATAGAAAAATATTCATAAATTAACTAAGCTTGTCTAAAAAACTTTGATGAAATCGGTTTGTAAAACAGACATCTAATTACCCTAAAAATTTCACTTGTACTCACATATGTCAATTTTCTACAGTACTAAAATTAGGAAAAAATAATATAATTAAAATATAATAATATTTATATTATGATAAAGATGATTTATAAATTAGATTTATAGTGGTTCCTGAAATATTATTTGAGTATGAGCTAGTATATACAGATACTTAGCAAATTTGGGAATGGCATGGTCCAAATTATGAGAATGTCCTTAAGGTGGAGTTGAAGATAATGAAAGAAAGCTCCAACCAAATACACTAGTATTTGACATGCTATCTCAGTAAAGCATTGGGCTTATGATCCCACTCCAAAGTTTGGGAAGAGTTATGCTAAATTCTTTTGGTAGAATTTGCCCATGATGTTGAGTTGGAAGAGCAATGAAGTGCTCAAAAGCAATATTTTTTTTCCACTTTTAGATAATAAAGATGTAAGTTATGTGTACTTTATTATATTTCTAATGGCTATTTAGATTAAGAAATAGTGGCTATAAACTTTGAAGAAAAAGAAATAAACCACAACATTTTTTTGTTATAGAGTGTGGTGGTTAGCCTGAGGGAGTAGAGGGAGAGCTACATGAAGACTGAAGAGAATATCTAAGATGAGTCCATGCCCTCCTCCAATTAACCCATTCCCTACTTTAGTAAACTATAGAAATTTTTTGTTATATAGAGATAATAAAAACATAATCAACTTAAGATCAAGTAGAAATTTAATGCTTTTATTATGATTGTATATAAACCAAGCTTCTTTTTAATTATATGTCCAATAAATCATTATTTTACTTGTCAATAGTCTTTATTTATAACATTCAGAAACCAAATATGCTCTAATGCATGACTCCAAACCCCAAACATGCATGACTATTTGAACTTCCTAGTTTGCATGCTCGGTGAATATTTTTAAGAGGTACAAAAGATGCAACAAATAATTTCTTTTTTTTTTTATCTTGAATTCAAACATTTTTTCATTGCGTATACATGTAACTTTGTCTTCATATCATATTTGCTCTTATCTATTTTTATACAACTTCTATAAACTTATAGAAGAAGGCTTGAACATAAGGTCATCCTATCAACAACCATTAATTTGGAGGTAGTTTCATGTATCGATCGAATGTTGAAGGGTAAGAGTTATTATTTATGAGTTCTCTATCTCAAGAGTAATTACTTTTAAACCTAAGATACAAAGAATCAAATAACTTCACCCATTTATTAGTTTAGTTGCAACAGTACATGGTGGGGTTATGATCTCTAATTGTTGCTTTAGAAATGAAGCATCCATGAATCCATCATTATTTTCATCATATGTATCTTCAATATCACTTTCATCTACTCTTAAGTCAATGCATCATTAGTAAGTGTTGTATTTACTGGTCATTAACTATTTGGTACTTCCTACGGGTGTCAATATTTGACCCAACTCGAAAATCCTACCCGAACTGATCATAAAATTCTGTGTTATGGTCAACCCGGTTGAGAATTGGGTCAAGTCCAGGTTCGGGATTTCAACCCGTTTGTAAAATTGGGCCAGGTTATGGTTGATGTCGGGTTTGACCCAAACTTGACCCGTGACTTGATTTTGACACTCCAAGTACTTCCACTACTAATAAATTAAACTTTAGTAGTAATTTTTAGGACCTACTGCAACGATTTAAACACTTACTAATTTGTTTACAGTGGTTTAAAAATTACTGCAAATCTGCTGTATTTGCGTTTGCTGGAAATGTTTTAGCAACGGTTTTATGAGTGTTGTTTTAGGAAGACTTTAGCATTGCTTTTAGCATGTGTTAAAACCACTGCTAAAGGGTAGAAAAAATTACAAAACATATATGCATATAATGCCAAAAAAGCAAATTTTATGATCAAATTACAAATATCAATAAAATACTATACAAGTATAAATTGAGTGAATATTAACAACATATAAATCTACAAGTACTTTAATACTTGGTCTTCAACAACTAAGATGTAGAACTCTTATATGTGCACCTACAAACACCGATGTTGTTGAAGTTGTTTCTCGCTTCTATACGCCGCCTCCTATCAGATTCTCTAATTTCCTTCTCTTTCATAGTAATCACTTTGTTTTGTTGACCATTTATTCTCCTGATTTTTCCTCTTCTTTTGACAAATTTTTGTTGCTGGAAATTCCAATCAAACTAGTTTTCTGAAAAACATATCATGCTTGCTAAGAGAATGGAAAATTGAGTATGTTTATGCTGATTAGGAATGCTTAAGATAAAAAACAACAACAAATATTGCATAAAGAGAGCTAGCTTTGATATACAACACATGCAGCAAAGAGCACTCGGAGAAAAAGAAGCACAATTTTATCGTAGATACCACATGCTACAAAAGAAGCACAATCATAATTATTAATTTGTATGTAAAACTTGAGTACATAAGAATGCATACATGTTGAACAAATGCGGATGATGACAAAGAAAGAGCAGCTCCAATAACTACAGCTTCATCAACACTTCTAATGTTCACCTGTATCATGAGTGCATACACGAGTTAAAGCTTATTAGTACCAAGTATACCATACTGAGGAACTTTCCATGTTCAAGATGTATGCAATTTTTTACTTCTATTGCAAAGAGCGAAAATGTGTAGGCCTTCTTGTGTCCACTCACTGCATTTTTCTCTCTCCATCTTCTCATCAATAGTTTTTTTTTTTAATTAAAAATTGCAACAAAAATTTTTTTAAACTCAAATTCTACTTTATAGGAGATTTATTTAATTAAAGCCAATAAATTACATTATAGGAGAATTATAATATTTAAATTTAAATCAAGTAACTTAAAATATGCTTATTAAAAGTTTTTATATATTTTTGATATACTTTATAATAATAAGATATAGTTTTTTTTTATATATTTATTGCTCGTAAAATATTTTTTAGTTATATTTTTATTTAAATTAGATATGAAAATATATGATAAAAAAGTGGTTGAAATAGATTAGTAAAATAATATATAATTTAAATAAATTTGTGTTAAAATTAATTTAGATGAGCATGACAATAATTTTTTTTTCATTATCATAGAATTTATCTTCTTATAATTACAAATAAAAATAAAAATAAAAAGAATAAAATCATAATATCAATTTCAAGCTAAAATAAAAAAGTTTGAGAGTATTTTTAAAGTCAAAATTTTGTGCCACCGCTGATAAAAAATACTGCCTCCGCCACTGCCACTAAGTTGATAGAAGTAATTACGGTTACCATTGCTGCAAGCTACTTAGCTTTTCGTTGCAGAGCTCGTTGGGTTTCCTAATTGTTTATACTACTTTATTAAGTGGAGAACTTTGTTCAAGAGCAAGGAAGGGTGAAGTTTAGGGAGAGCATAAAGTAAAAAACCCTCCAAAGGGATTAACTCCTTTCAAAATTGCACACATCAACTGCTTATGATTCATAAATTAAAAAAAAATGGCAAACACCAATTTTTTTGTTGCAGAACTATATTTGTAAAGTTCTAAGAGCTTGTCTATGCTTCATGACCATGCGGAATGGATTTAAAATTGTCTTTTCAATTGAATTGGATATTCCTGGATCCTGATAAAAACTTTGTCATGTTCCATTTCATGCTGCAAAAAAAAAAAAAGTCAATGAAACAAAGCACAACTTGGAGTAGATTCCTCCTCTTGAACGAATTCCGGCTTCTTATATGTAGCCAACAACAAAGACAACAAACTGATCAATCTCAACAAAATAAAGCTGCTCCCCTTTAATCTCAAACTTCAATTATCATCTATGGATGGATTAATCACTTCCCCCAATTAACCCTACTAAACCCTAAAACTCAAACTTACCAGAAAATCGGAACCACCTCCACCGACGTCTTCGGCCTCTCCCTTTCTTTCTCTCTATGGCTCAACAGATTTACGGGATTTAGCCGAAGAAGCTCGCGGAAGGAAGGAAGAATGGCTACCTTCTCAACGAGTAGTCACCTGTCATGGTCGTTGCTTCTGCTCAAACAGAAAATGGCGTGGAAGGAGTCCGGCTAGGGCTTGAGGAGGTGGGATTCCGTATCTAACAGGAAGGCTCGTCTTTGAAGGAGGCGAAGAATCTTTTTGGCGACTCATTCAAAGCTCCACCTATTCGTTCACACAAAGCCGGTGAAGTCGAAGAGCAACAAGAGCAGTGGAGAGGAGTAGTGGAAGAGTCGGAGGTCATATTGCGATATTTTTATTTTAACTGTTTTTCATGTGAATTTAGCAGCAATTAAAATTGTTGTACATATCTATCTATAATGGTGGTTTTAAACCCATTGTTAAAAAATGTTGCGAAAACATTAACTTTTTAGTAGTTTTCCTGCTTTATGTTAGAATATTTTGGCCGAGGCTACAATCTTTAATTGAATTTTTTTTCGTTTGACATTGTAGATACAAAAAAGTGAAATGATGTTGAATGGATATAAAAATCTTATTTACAAATAATTTTTTTTTTTATTATTTACATGGGGAAATTGATATGCTAGATTTTGCTCCACCAAAATGATATATTACCTTTACTTTAGACTAAATTAGTTCTTTTCTATGACTATAATGGTATGTAGAAAATCTACTTGTCCTTTGACGGTAATACTTTTTGGAACTATAAAAATCCGACCAATTTCGCTCTCTCTCTCTCTCTCTCTCTCTCTCTCTCTCTTCCTTCTCAACCATATAGCATTAGATTTTAATGAGGTTTAATAGGAGATTTGATGTTTTTTGTGAAACGATTTCCTTGAAGAAAAAAGGAAAAAACATTGCGTAAGGCTATCTTGAATGTTCTTTTTCTTAATGAGCCTCAAAACACATTAAGGCTTTGTTTGTTTGAGTGTTTTTTTGTCTTTTTCGTTTGGAAATGGATGATATTTTTTTATTTGGTTCGTCAAATCACGTTCCCAATAACGTCTTTTTTTCATTTTTCTGTAGTTTGAAAAAGCTTTTTATATATGTTTCTCCGTTATTAAACTCCATTTTCTGAACTAATATTTTTAAAATTGTCTTTTACAAAAGCACCAACAAAACAAACGAAGCCTAAGGAAGACAATGGATATCACGTTATGATTGTGAAAGGATTTCCCTTAAAATTGCACTAAGATTAGCTCTTAGATATCACGTATAAAATCTAATGTCTTTGAAGCCAATGGTGATGGAAAAAAATTAAGGGCATTCTTATGCAATTTTTTCCAATAAATTAATCTAACTTGTAATTTATAAAAAATATAGTATGCAGTCAAAAGTATTTTTGAGCAAATAATAAATTTATTTGTAATTATTGTAGTTCCATTATAAAATATTTTAACTTCAAAACTAAAATTATATTTTATGTTAGAAAATAAATATAACACTATTATTTTATTGTTATTAAAAATGTTAGCTTGAAGGAGATTATTACCAATATTTCAAGATGGTATGATATGATGATATAATAATTCTCAAGTAATTTGTAGAAAGAGAAAATATGTTTGAATTTCTTATAGGACTCATTAATGACTTCGATCAAATCCATATCTAAATTTTAAGCACAGAAAACTTACCATCACAAAAACAAGTTTTTTTTGTCATAAAAGTCAAAGAAAAAAGAATGATAATGATCAACACTCTGATCTTCAAGACATTTGCAATGATAATTACAGAACTCCAAAGGGATTTGTTGTTACAAACTCTTTCCTTAAAGAAAGATAAAAGCCTTTTTTTTCAAAGACAATCTATAGTGTAAGTAGTTTAAAAAGAAATGATACATCAAACAAACAAAAAAACTAAAAACTCAACAGAAAGCCTCCAAGCTATGGTGGAAATAAAGATTATTGAAAAAGACAATCCTGCCTTGTGGATTCAAATGCTCAATCTAAAAGAAATTTACAAAGTTAGAAACTTTCTCAACTATCTAAAACAAATATTCATATTATACTCTCTTGCTCAAAATGAAATAATTTATAACTTTTGTATTTTCAATGTCTATAATAGTTTCCTTCACATATATTGAGAAGCCACTAATCACATGATCAATCTTGGTGACCTTTTTCAAATTTATAAACTCTATCCTTATAATAGAAAAATAAAAGTTGTTGATGATTCTCTAATAATTGTTGAAAATTAATAATTTTTTTTTATATTTACTCTCAGTAATATGGTACATATTTTTTAACTTGTAGCCAATCTTCTATCATTCCATAAAATAACTAATAATCACAACTACATGTTTTTTTTTTTTGCTATTCATTATATATTTTTGGACCTCACCACATGCAAAATGATTGGGCAAGCTAGAGCATAGGATGGCCTATATCTTCTTAATGATGAAAACTACTTATTTTATACCATTATTTCCACCCTCAATACAAAAGCTATTTTTGAATATTATTGTAGTATAGGGCATCCCTCTTTTAAAATATTTTAATATATATTTTCTTCTCTTTTTTAAACATAAACATAAAAAATTTTCATAGTTGCACTTGTGAAATTGCCAAACTTTATCATTTTTTTAAAGTGATTATAAATTCTCTACTCATTTTCTAATTGTTTACTTTGACATTTGAGAACTTTTAAAATCTCTAGTAGATCTATAGAATTAGTCAGATTCATTGATGAATTTGCTCAATTACATGAGTATGCCTTATTAAATAAAAAATTATTGTCAGTGTTAATGTCCCTATTTTTACTGTCACAATACAAAAATAATTTTAAGCTAATAATAAAATTTTGATATGATATAGTTGTGGTTAATTTAATCACACATTATCATCTTTCTCCTAAAAACAAGTTATCATCCCTCAATCCTTATGTTATAGCACTCTATAACAACATGGAATGATAGAAAGAAAAAAAGTAACTATTTTTTGGAAGTCACCAGGATTCCTCTCTTCTAGAATCAAGGGTCAAAAATGTTGAAGCCTTCACAAAAACTCTCTTCCACCACTATCCGGTGCGGCAGAGAACCGTCGTCTTTTTACACCCTCCTAGTGTAGGCAAAGAACCTGTCCTTTTACATCCTCCAAGTGTCGGCAGAGAACCTTCATCTTTTTACACCCTCCAAGTGTAGGCAGAGAACCTTCGACTGTTCACACTCCTCGAGTGTCGACAGAGAACAGAATTTTCTTGAAATATCTTTTAAGAAAAAATCTAGAAGGACAAGAGAAAAGAGTGAAGTAATCGTAGATTACAAATAGAGATCCTTAACTTTGAGTAACCAAGTGAACCCTTCACTCTCCAGTAGTAAAAATTCTCCTTCAAACACTCTCTCTCACTCTCTCCTTCAATTTCCCTTCAGTTTGCATGAAAATCAAATGACAAAAAGATCTTAAGACAGTCTAACTTGGACATTTTATAGAACAGACACGAAAAATCGTCAAAAAACTGTATTTTTCAATTTCTGATCGTCCACGATCGTCCCGTACGATCCAATTTCGTACGTACAAACAGTGTAAAACTTGTTGTGTACAAACTTAATGTGACCTGGTACGAACTCCCTTCATACCCGATTATCGTCCAGTACAAATCTGATACGTCCGGTACGAACAGTTATTCTCAAAATTCGTTGGTACAAAAAAAGTAGGACGAATTTTAAGTTTCCAAAATAGAGAAGATCATCTTGGGATGAATAGTAAAAATGGTCTTGACGAATAGTTCATTTTGACAAATATAGAGCCCATCATCCTGGGACAAACCATAATTATCGTTTGAATGAACGTGTCCAGAGCCCATCATCCTGGGACGAACGATAAATATGATTTGAATGAACGCGTCCAGAGCCCATGCATCATGCATCCTGGGATGAACGATAAATATTGTCTAGACGAACGCATCCAGAGAGCATTATCCTGGGACGAACGATAAATATTGTTTGAATGAACGTGTCTAGAGCCCATCGTCCTAGGACGAATGATAAATATCATTTGAACAAACGTGTCCAGAGCCCATCATCCTGGGACAAACGATAAATATTATCTGGATGAATTATACCTAGAAAAAATTTTCCTATGTTCGTTCTATTACTCGTTCAGGAGTATAACTGACCAGATCATCTCGTACGAATATGGTTTGTACTGTACGACCAGTATTAAAAATTATGAATTTTAAAGCTCTTCCTCGCTGTGTGTGTGCTAAGTTACTCAATTATAATCAAAAATCAAAAGACTTGGGTACTACTGACCTACAATGATTGATGATTGCATGAATATTACAAAACACTGTCATCAATGTCAGGTCCATGGTGTGGTTCTACATCAGCAGCCTAATATGTTACACCCTACGATAGCTTCATGGCCATTCGAAAGTTAGGGCATGGATGTTAACGGGCCGATTGACCCCTCTTCTCCGAGAGGTCATCATTTCATATTAGCTGCAACTGATTACTTTTCAAAGTGGCTGGGAGCAATTCCCCTACGTAATGTAACATCCCATCATATTTTAAAGTTCTTTCGTGATCATATCGTATATCGATTCAGCGTACCTCATAGAATCATATCCGATAATGGGTCCGCATTTAAGTCTACAAAAATTAATAATTTTATAAGATGTCGTAACACTGATTGGAGATACTCGACAATCTATTACCCCCGGGCAAATGGATTGGCTGAGGCCGTCAACAAAACATTGGTGCAAATCATTAAAAAGACTCTTAATGCCAACAAACGATAATGGGATGAGCGGTTGGTGGAAGCTCTGTGGGCTTACCGCACCACTTATAGAATCCCGACCCAATCCATCCTGTTTGCACTAGTGTATGGATCTGAGGCCGTTCTACCCTTAGAGATACAAATCCATTCACTCAGAATTGCAGTTCAGAATCAAATCATGAATGAACAAAATGCAAAACTGCGGTTGGAATAACTTGAAGGCCTTGAAGAGCGATGTCTCCAAGCTCAATAAAGTCTAGAGTTTTATAAATATCGAATGGTTCAAGCTCATGACATGTTAGTGCGACCTAGGATCTTCCAAGTAGGAGACTTGGTATTGGTCCTTTGGAGGCCTATCTTAGCCCACCAAAAGTTGGGAGGCAAGTTTGAACCAATTTGGGAAGGACCCTTCATTATAGAGACTGTCTATGAAGAAGGCTCGTATCAGCTAGTGGATTATAAAAGAAATCATCCGATGTTACCCATCAATGGGCGTTTCCTTAAGAAATACTATGCTTGATGTAGCTCGTTCTATCAATCAATAAAATTTTCTTTGCCCTCGACTCGCAATTTCGAATCATTTCAGCAGTTCATCTTATACTTTTTTTTTAATTCATCAATCTTTTCCTTAAGGTTAGGTCCTTCCTTCCCTTAGGATTAGACTCGCTAGTGGTGGAGTACGCCCTTCATGGCACCATCCTAATTTGCCAATTTTGGTCCTCTGTGTGGAGCAAGTTTCCTCCCCACATGACCATTAACTAGTGGTGGAGCACGCCCTTCATGACACCATCCTAGTTTGCTAGTTTCAGTCCTCTGTGTGAAGCAAGTTTCCTCCCCACATGACCATTCGCTAGTGGTGGAGTACGCCCTTCGTGGCACCATCCTAGTTTGCCAGTTGAGGTCCTCTGTGTGGAGCAAGTTTCCTCCCCACATGACCATTCGCTAGTGGTGGAGTACGCCCTTCGTGGCACCATCCTAGTTTGCCAGTTGAGGTCCTCTGTGTGGAGCAAGTTTCCTCCCCACATGACCATTCGCTAGTGGTGGAGTACGCCCTTCGTGGCACCACCCTAGTTTGCCAGTTTCGGTCCGCTGTGTGGAGCAAGTTTCCTCCCCACATGACCATTCGCTAGTGGTGGAGTACGCCCTTCATGGCACCATCCTAGTTTGCCAGTTTCAGTCCTCTATGTAGAGCAAGTTTCCTCCCCACATGACCATCCGCTAGTGGTGGAGTACGCCCTTCGTGGCACCATCCTAGTTTGCCAGTTGAGGTCCTCTGTGTGGAGCAAGTTTCCTCCCCACATGACCATTCGCTAGTGGTGGAGTACGCCCTTCGTGGCACCATCCTAGTTTGCCA
>NW_021319712.1:3736-13969 GCF_001605985.2 Dendrobium catenatum | reverse complement strand
GCAAATTACAAACAGAGATCCTTACCTTTGAGTAACCAAGTGAACCTTTCACTCTCCAGTAGTAAAAATTCTCCTTCAAACACTCTCTCTCACTCTCTCCTTCAATTTCACTTCAGTTTGCATGAAAATCAAATGACAAAAAGATCTTAAGACAGACTAATTTGGACATTTTATAGAAAAGACACGAAAAATCGTCAAAAAATTGTATTTTTCAATTTCTGATCATCCACGATCGTCCCGTACGATCCAATTTCGTACGTACGAACAGTGTAAAACTTGTTGTGTACAAACTTAATGTGACTTGGTACGAACTCCCTTCGTACCCGATTATCGTCCCGTACAAATCTGATACGTCCGGTACGAACAGTTATTCTCAAAGTTCGTTGGTACAAAAAAAGCAGGACGAATTTTAAGTTTCCAAAATAGAGAAGATCATCTTGGGACGCATAGGAAAAATGGTCTTGACAAATAGTTCATTTTGGCAAATATAGAGCCCATCATCCTGGGACAAACCATAATTATCGTTTGAATGAGTTCATTTTGGCAAATATAGAGCCCATCATCCTGGGACAAACCATAATTATCGTTTGAACGAACGTGTCCAGAGCCCATCATCCTGGGACGAACGATAAATATGATTTGAACGAACGCATCCAGAGCCCATGCATCATGCATCCTGGGATGAACGATAAATATTGTCTGGATGAACGCATCCAGAGAGCATTATCCTGGGACGAACGATAAATATTGTTTGAATGAACGTGTCCATAGCCCATCGTCCTAGGACGAATGATAAATATCATTTGAACGAACGTGTCCAGAGCCCATCGTCCTGGGACAAACGATAAATATCATCTGGATGAATTATACTTAGAAAAATTTTTCCTCTGTTCGTTCCATTACTCGTTCAGGAGTATAACTTACCAGATCATCTCGTACGAATATGGTTCGTACTGTACGACCAGTATTAAAAATTGTGAATTTTAATGCTCTCCCTCGCTGTGTGTGTGCTAAGTTACTCAATTATAATCAAAAATCAAAAGACTTTGGGTACTACTGACCTACAATGATTGACGATTGCATGAATATTACAACACTGTCATCAATGTCAGGTCCATGGTGTGGTTTTACATCAACGGCCTAATGTGTTACACCCTACGATAGCTTCATGGCCATTCGAAAGTTAGGGCACGGATGTTATCGGGCTGATTGACCCCTCTTCTCCGAGAGGTCATCATTTCATATTAGCTGCGACTGATTACTTTTCAAATTGACCGGAAGCAATTCCCCTACGTAATGTAACATCCCATCATGTTTTAAAGTTCTTTCGTGATCATATCGTATATCGATTCAGCGTACCTCATAGAATCATATCCGATAATGGGTCTGCATTTAAGTCTAAAAAAATTAATAGTTTTATAAGATGTCATAACACTGATTGGAGATACTCGACAATCTATTATCCCCGGGCAAATGGATTGGCTGAGGCCGTCAACAAAACATTGGTGCAAATTATTAAAAAGACTCTTAATGCCAACAAACGACAATGGGATGAGCGATTGTTGGAAGCTCTGTGGGCTTACCGCACCACTTATAGAATCCCGACCCAATCCATCATATTTGCACTAGTGTATGGATCTGAAGTCGTTCTACCCTTAGAGATACAAATCCCTTCACTCAGAATTGCAGTTCAGAATCAAATCAGAAATGAACAAAATGCAAAACTGCGGTTGGAATAACTTGAAGGCCTTGAAGAGTGATGTCTCCAAGCTCAATAAAGTCTAGAGTTTTATAAATCTCGAATGGTTCAAGCTCATGACATGTTAGTGTGACCTAGGATCTTCCAAGTAGGAGACTTGGTATTGGTCCTTCGGAGGCCTATCTTAGCCCACCAAAAGTTGGGAGGCAAGTTTGAACAAATTTGGGAAGGACCCTTCGTTATAAAGACTGTCTATGAAGGAGGCTCGTATCAGCTAGTGAATTATAAAGGAAATCATTCAATGTTACCCATCAACGGGCGTTTCCTTAAGAAATACTATGCTTGATGTAGCTCATTCTATCAATCAATAAAATTTTTTTTGCCCTCGACTCGTAATTTCGAATCATTTCAGCACTTCATCTTATGATTTTTTTTAATTCGTCAATCTTTTTCTTAAGGTTAGGTCTTTCATTCCCTTAGGATTAGATTCGCTAGTGATGGAGTACGCCCTTCGTGGCACCATCCTAGTTTGCCCGTTTCGGTCCTCTGTGTGGAATAACTTTTCTCCCCACATGACCATTCACTAGTGGTGGAGTACGCCCTTCGTGGCACCATCATAGTTTGCCAGTTTTGGTCCTCTGTGTGGAGCAAGTTTTCTCCCCACATGATCGTCCCAGTTGATTTGTCTATCAGGTGTAAGCCTTCTACTAGCATCCTATAGACATAAATTTGGGTGATGCCCTTCCTTACACTCTCAAGATTCTATTCAAAAAATTGCCATTCGGTCAACGCCAATGTGTGCAGTAGAAGTTCCTTCTACTACACACATTGGGGGTCCATTTGTTGACCTCATTTTTATATGAGGTCACATTCAACCCTTTGGAACAAATCACTTGTTTCAATCAAGTTTAACCCAATCAAATCCTTTAAAACTTTGATTCCACCCCACTCATGCCTTGGATGCGTCCCATCCATGGGTGAGTTAAAACCAAATGACTTTGACCAAGTCAATCCTTAAGTATTTGGTCAAAGCCACCAAATGTTTAAATACTCATTAGAATCCCAAATACATTTCTTCAAAGCTCTGAAGCCATTCCAAATAACTTTTTACCTCCCCCCCCATGCCACCTCAGCCTCCTTTGACTCGTTGACTGGTCAAAATAGTTAACTCTAGGCTTCAAATCTTTCCAAGAGGGCATTATTACATGCTAAGCAACCTTCTCTTAATTTAGGTTGCTCTAGGATCACCTATTTACATCCAAAAGTTCACTTAGAGCTCTTTTAACCAAGCTCAGGGCTTGGTTTAGCTTTAAATGGAAGTAGTCCATCCAATGGAAGCAAGGTCGTTCCAGCCTTTGGGGCAGCCTTCCAACGATTTTGGACAGGTGTTGGGCATTTAGGGGAGGACTTTGATGCATCACAACCGTCCAAGATAGCCCATGTCATTTGAATAAGGCAAAAAGTTGAGAGGAGAGAAGTTTTTTTTTTTATCAATAGATACTCTTTCAATTTTCCTCAAGGACCAAGAGCAAATTATATGTTCGTAACAACTCTCCAGCCTTGTAGTGGTTGATCCAAGTATATTTTTGGGCGTGGACTTATGCTAGGGATCTACACTTGGACAATCTACAAGTTCAACCGTTTGAAGACTTTGAAGATTCAACGGTATAATCCCTCAGAAACTTTAGATCTAGTTCACAATAGATAGGTTTATTTAGCTTTGTACCCAGTGTATTTTAGGCCAAATGAATGTGCCCCCATTGTCCCCATTCATGTGCTTAACTTAGGTTCAAAATTTTAAAAGATTTGGTAGGCTAGACTGAAAGAACGAACCAAAAAAAAGAGAGGGAAAACAAGCTCAGTATTGCTCGGTACAGAGCAATACCGAGTATCCTTGAGCTCAGTATTGCTCAATACCGAGCAATACCGAGTATCCTTGAGCTCAGTATTGCTCAATACCGAGCTATACCGAGCATCATCGAGCTTAACATTGCTCAATACCAAGCAATACCGAGTATCCTTGAGCTCAGTATTGCTCAATACCGAGCATCCTCGAGAGCAATATCACTCAGTACCGAACAATACCGAGTATCCTTGAGCTCAGTATTGCTCAGCACCGAGCAGTACCGAGCGGTACCGAGCCCACGTCTTGTTTCAACCGTGTAACCCGCGTGTCCTCCGTTAGGCCGACACCGTCAATTCCTTTATCCTTTTATTTAAATAGATTTTAAATTAATTTTAAAGTTTTTTTTTATATAATAAATTATGGGATTTGTTTGAAAATTATTTTGAATTATTTTAAATTTTCTAGAATTCTTAAAGCTTATAATAGGATGCATGCTCCCATAACTTGAGACTTTGAACCAATAAACTTAGTAATATCACTTACCGATAGAAGATATTTCACTAATTTTTTTGGAGATCATTAGGCTCCCTAATCAATCTACATAGGATTAATCCCTTAATTGACCTTTTAGCCTTAATAAAATTCAAGAAAATCAAGATTAATTTCAAAAATTACCTAAAATATCTTTAACTGACCTTAATTCAACTTCTATTCAGTGAAAATTTCAAATCCCCAAAATTCAGTCAAAATCAAAAAGTCAACTTTTTGGTTAACCTTAGTTCAAATATAGGCTCAAAGTTCTAAAAATAATAACTTTTCATAGAAAACTCTAAATCTAGTGTGCCACATGTCCAAAATTTCATAATAAGGTCTAGTATTTATTAAAAATCTGAAACCTTTAAGATTGACTTTAATTTAAAAAATCAAATTTTAGCCCCTTAGTTAACACATTCGGATAACCTCTTAAAGCTCATTAACCCTTTAATTCAAACTTCAGAAGTTTCTAGGTAGATTAATAAAATTCTCAACCCATATTTTAAAATCAATAATTATCCCTCTTTAATATTAATCCACTCCTCTTAATTTCAACCAACTTAAACTAACTTAATCAACCCTGATTACTACTGGGTAAGCCAGGCCTACGAGGCTATTAACTTAGTTTCATGCAAAGAAGGTGAAATAAACTTCACGGCCTCGGTGTAAAAAAAACATAATAATCAATTAACCTCTAAAATATATTTAAATAAAATTCTTAATATATTAATATTTAAATTCTAACATAAATTTTCCTTATGCCTCAACAAACTCAAATTTTTAAATAACTCTAACTAATCACCCAATCTAGGATCTGCCCCAGCCACACGACTTTTTACACACACTTTAGATGGTTTGCTAGGACAATCAACTCTAGATCTGGGTTATGCTGGTGTTTACTTTACTGTTGTGTGCTGAATTTTTTGTGATTTTACTGCATGTTGTGGATGAAATTGCCTTGCTGTGTCTGCTTACTTTTTTTACTGCACTCTATGGATGATTGATGTATTTGGCGACTAGATTACCCTTAGGATATGAGCGATCTGGATGTTCACATAATTTTTTATAGGTGACCACGCTCATGCAGGGCGATAAAATGGGGGCGGGGCTAAATAAAAAAATATTACAATTATAATAATGCTTGCAAAGGTGCTTCAGCTGCTAAAGCCCCCAAATAATAAAAAGAGCGTGGCGAGTG
Organism: Dendrobium catenatum; assembly: GCF_001605985.2. Classification (NCBI taxonomy): domain Eukaryota; kingdom Viridiplantae; phylum Streptophyta; class Magnoliopsida; order Asparagales; family Orchidaceae; genus Dendrobium; species Dendrobium catenatum. Next base: position 8,692 of record NW_021319712.1, on the reverse strand, counting down.
TGTTTATTTACTTTTCTGCATATATATAACTACTTGGGAATATTTTGATTTTTTAACAGCTTAGGATAACCCTGCAGGAGAGTCTAGAATTTTGATTTTATATAAATATAATTTGAGCAAAAGTAAAGTATTGTGAAAGTGGAGTTTTGAATTGGGATACATAGGTCCAAAGCTTGGACTCCAAAGAGAAAAGGACACCCCTTAGGGGAGTAGCCCTTTTCTATTTGAAAATTCAATTTTGGATCACTTCTTCTCTACCCAAAGAGGAAAGTGTGGCCTTCCCCTCAAAGAAAGTGCCCTCTTATCCATTTGGGTAGCCTACCACGAAGAATCCAAGGAGCTAGAAGAAAAGGAGCCCGAAGGAGAACAAGATTGAAGAATTGAAGAAAAAAGTATCCCATTCAAAACCACTTGTGTCTCTACTAGGTTTAGAATCCGGGTTATTGTCAGTGCTGCTCGGCCACTTTATTTTTCTATAAATTCTGATTTGTAATAAGCAAGGTAACTTTACCTATGGATATTTATTAATTAATTCATTTATATTTGATTTGTTGAGATAATTACGTATAGAATTACTTGCTTTTCTTAGTATTTTGGCATTTGTGTGCCACTTTTGTTTTCACCTGTACTCGTGAGACTCGTGAGGGTGTGAAAGTTTTATACTCATAATTATAAAGTTTAAAATTTTAGTGAGTCTAAATAACATAGAAAGATAAAGAATTTAGGGAATTAGCCGGGGATCGACCCCGGGGTCGCATGCATATTTTTGCGCTACTCTCTCCTTGCTTTAGACCCTTCCCTACTTGCGGGCAGAGTCTGGATAGTCTGACCTATGATGATGAGGTGCCGGACCTGTGGAAGTCCAGTCTTCTAAAAAATTATTTTCTAAGCCTATTTTTTAACTTTCAAGTATACTTGATTTGAAGTCGTTGACTAGCATGCATTGCATTAGAAATAAATTATATGAGTCAAAATTTAATTACATTAGTCCTTAGCATTTTGGCACCCAACATAAGTCAAAGGGGCCAATTAGAGAAATCTCTAGATGTCGGCCGCAACTCTCCAAAACCATTAAATAATACATCCCTATCACTCTTTAATAAAAGATCAGACTCGTCTATTTTAAATCGATTAAGTGATTAGCTGGCTCCCCAATCCAGGCCGAGGTAAGTCCAGGTTCTGCACTACATTAGTTCGGTTCGGACGACTGTAGTCTAGTGTCCAAAATCAGATTTAGGATCCGGGATAGATCTTTGATTATAAGACCCCAAATTTCGAGAATCTAATTTCAAATTTCTAATAAAATATTCAACATTAATTAAATATCATTTCAATCTAAAACATAAAGCCCAACACTTATATTAAGTTGGGACAATTCCGGATGGTTTTGGAATCTCAAAATGTCCCCTACTTTTCTTTCCTTGATTTTTATAATAACTGCTCAATTTTGACTCGTTCCCTTTTGAGTTTCTAAAATTCACCTCTCTTTTTGATACCACTCCTAAAAAATCTAACAAAATTTTGCTATTATTTTAATCGAGAGTTTTTGTGGGAAACTTTATCTCCCTACGATGTAATTAACTATGATGGCTTGCGCTCGTAGGAGATTTAGAATCACACACACTCAATTTTAAAAATTAATTTTTCAAAATTCATTTGAATTTCTTTGAGAAAACTTAAAATACTAGTGATAATTATTGTCATAATCAAAGAATTATCATCGAATGGAATTTCCTCCCATCGGGGAGATACACTTTTCTTTGATAACACTTTGGATATGAAATCAACTATTACACTTCTTGAATATTGTAGCTGGATATTCAATAGAACCTCATTTTGACCCTTCGGGGCCATATGAGGCTCTCTTTAGCATTCGGTCACGATATTCAAGATTAATTTCATAATTCTAAATTTGAATATCGTTGTAAAATTTTATTTTCACATCTCGAGGTGATATACTTTTTTCTAACGAGATAATTCGATTTGAGAATTCAATTTGAAGTCCCAAAGAAAATCAATATTTTCAAAACCTATTTTCAAAATTCCACCAACACTAGTCAGTTCCTTTATGTGCCTAACCCTCTTGCTTGAACTCACCATAGAAAAGATCAAAGGGAATAGAAGATTGAAAAGGCTTTTGAAGAGAATGAAGTTTGAGTTCTAAATAATTTTTCGTATAGACGAAATTTGGTTTCTCCCGTATGATGCATGGGTTTGTATGTATGAAGCAAAACTTCATATGGAAGAACGAATATGGTTAAAATGAAACGACTTTTCATAATCATATGAGTTACGAGGCATCTTTTTGTACAGACTTTTGACCAGATAATCGTACAGACGAATAGTTGTTCATCCAGGATGATCGCTTATTTAAGATCATTTTTATAATAGTTTGAATCGTCCCCCATTTAGAATGACACATGGTTCGTATGTACAAACTCCAAGTTCATACGTACGATTAGAAATAATAACTATGCTTATCTGTATAATCGTCTAGATGCATACATACGATTGAATACACATCGTCTAGACGATCGTCACGATCATACAAAAGAACTGTATTAAAAATTAAAAAGCTGTATGCATTCAATTCTACTCAATGGATCAATATGCTAGAGGATTCATCTAGTATGAAATTAATTTTGTACAGACTAATTTCACACATGTTGAAAAAATTAAAAAAAAAAACACAAAATAAAACAAACAAAATAAAAAGATAAAAAAAGACAAAAATAATTATGCAAAAAAATAGAAAAACACAATTAAAATCACAAAATTTAAAAGCATACTCACAAAAACACATATTAATATTTTAGAAATATTTAATTGAGCATTCATATCAATCACATCAAGCCTTATTTTTAATGTACTGAAAGTATCAAAGGCTAGTAATTTTATAAAAATATGTGCAAGTTGATTTTCAATAGAAACATGATTGAGTTCAATTTCTTCTTTGGATATGTACGTGATCCCTTATAAAATGATGCATGGTGTCTATATATTTGATTCTTGAATATTGAATAGAATTTTTAGAAATACAAATGGCACTAATGTTATCACAAAAAGTGAAAATTATGCTTATTATTAATCTTAAATCAATCAACTATTATTTCAACCAAAGTACTTTCAATCAATAGGAAGCTTCCTAAGGCTATGTATTCAGCTTCAGTAGTAGATAGGGCTACAGAATTTTATTTTCTACTAGACAAAGAGACTAAAGAATTTTCAATAAATTGACATATTCTAGAAGTACTCTTTCTATCAACCCTACAACCTATAAAGTCCGAATCTGAATATCTAATTATTTCAAATATAGAGCTAAACTTAGGATACTAAATTTCTAAGTTCTGAGTTTCTAAGAGATGTCTCAAAATCCTTTTCACTACTATCAAATGTGATTCTTTTGTATCTGATTGAAATCTAGCACACAAAGAAACGCTAAATATAATATCGAGTCTGCTAGCTGTCAAGTAAAGAAAAGATCTAATAATTCCCCTAAATTTCTTTTGATCAATAGATTTTCCCATATGGTCCTTATCCAACTGAACTGAGGAACTCATGGGTGTACTAACATGTTTAGTATTGTCCATTTCATACTTTTTGGGAATGTCCATAACATACTTTGACTGACTAAAAAATGTACCTCCTCAATTTGCTTAATGCTAAAGCCTAGAAAGTAACTCAAATCTCTCATTAAGATCATCTCAAATTCACTACTCATTATTTTAGAAAATTCATCACAAAGATTTTTATTAGTAGATCCAAAGATGATGTCATAAATATAAATTTGTAGTTAAGATTTCTCTTTTAAAATGTTGATGGATTGTGATGGTGAGAAGTACGAGTTGGCAAAAATATCTCTTTAACATCTTATACTTGTGCCAAAGCTTATCTCTAATGATAATAAAATGACACCTATAAAATAATTAATGTTGATATAATATAAAGTATAGCCTTCCTTATCACATTTCAAGATGTTGGCTAAAAAGAGAATTTAGGGTGGAACTTTTGGCAATGATAATGGTGAGGCTTAGAATGCGCACTCATGATAAGAGAGAGAAGTTGGAAAGGAGTTTATAGCTTCCACATGAGTTTGAGTACATCCACACTTCTCAATACCATGATAACTCGAATTATTTCACCTGAAGCCACTAGCTCCAGGATCTAACCCATCATCAACTTCACTCAATAAACTAAGTGTGTCATAACTATAAGAGATGTTCTTGTTAGCCCTTTTGAGATAACATCCATATAATATACATAAGGGCTATACGTAATTTCTTATTTTTTGATATGTCCTAACTCCTTGAACGATGGTAATTTTCCTTGGTTTACAGGTCGGAAGGATCATAGTCTTGTATTGGATGTCAGAAGGATCATAATCAGAGGGCGACATTGCTCAAAAAGATTGTTATATCGTGATGGAGCTTGGGAGGATAGTAGCCAGCGGGTGATGAAGGTCGAAAGACCATAGTCTAGCGATTGAGGTTGGAAGGACCATAGTCGGCATGCAACAAAGGTCATAAAGATTGTTGTCAGACGACGGAGGTCAGAAGAATTGTAATCGACAGAAAACAAAGGTTGAAAAGAATTCTATAAGGCGATGAATGTCCGAAGGACCATAGTCTAGAATAGGGGTGTCAATTTTTGACATGATCTGAAATACGACCCGAACCCGACCAGAAAAAATTCGGGTTCAGGTCAATATATCCGAACCTGAAACAGGTCGGGTTTGGGTTCAACAAATCAACCCGTTTTAAAAATCGGGTCGATTTCGGGTTGACCCAGCAACCCAAAATTGACCCGAAAGTGACACAAAAAATCATATTTGACCCGAAAACCCGAGATTGACCCAAAAATCAAAGATTGACCGGATTTTTGACCCAAAACTAGCAATTTTGGTCATGTCAGGTCGGGTTCGAGTCTTGAAACCTGACCCATTTTTATAAATCGGTC
>NW_021319712.1:0-3636 GCF_001605985.2 Dendrobium catenatum | reverse complement strand
GGCTATGTATTCAGCTTCAGTAGTAGATAGGGCTACAAAATTTTATTTTCTACTGGACAAAGAGACTAAAGAATTTTTAATAAATTGACATATTGTAGAAGTACTCTTTCTATCAATCTTACAACCTATAAAGTCCAAATCTGAATATCTAATTATTTCAAATAGAGAGCTAAACTTAGGATACTAAATTTCTAAGTTCTGAGTTTCCAAGAGATATCTCAAAATCCTTTTCACTACTATCAAATGTGATTCTTTTGGATCTGATTGAAATCTAGCACACAAACAAACGCTAAATATAATATCGGGTCTCCTAGCTGTCAAATAAAGAAAAGATCTAATAATTCTCCTAAATTTTTTTTGATCAATAGATTTTCCCTTAGGGTCCTTATCCAACTTAACTGATGAACTCATGGGTGTACTAACAGGTTTAATATTGTCCATTTCATACTTTTTGGGAATGTCCATAACATACTTTGACTGACTAAAAATGTACCCTCCTCAATTTGCTTAATGCTAAAGCCTAGAAAGTAACTCAAATCTCCCATTAAGATCATCTCAAATTCACTACTCGTTATTTTAGAAAACTCATCACAAAGATTTTTATTAGTAGATCCAAAGATGATGTCATAAATATAAATTTGTAGTTGAGATTTCTCTTTTAAAATGTTGATGGATTGTGATGGTGAGAAGTACGAGTTGGCAAAAATATCTCTTTAACATCTTATACTTGTGCCAAAGCTTATCTCTAATGATACTAAAATGACACCTATAAAATAATTAATGTTGATCTAACATAAAGTATAGCCTTCCTTATCACATTTCAAGATGTTGGCTAAAAAGAGAATTTATGGTGAAACTTTTGGCAATGATAATGGTGAGGCTTAGAATGCGCACTCATGATAAGAGAGAGAAGTTGGAAAGGAGTTTATAGCTTCCACATGAGTTTGAGTACATCCACACTTCTCAATACCATGATAACTCGAATTATTTCACCTCAAGCCACTAGCTCCAGGATCTAACCCATCATCAACTTCACTCAATAAACTAAGTGTGTCATAACTATAAGAGATGTTCTTGTTAGCCCTTTTGAGATAACATCCATATAATATACATAAGGGCTACACGTAATTTCTTATTTTTTGATATGTCCTAACTCCTTGAACGATGGTAATTTTCCTTGATTTACAGGTCGGAAGGATCATAGTCTTGTATTGGAGGTCAGAAGGATCATAATCAGAGGGCGACATTGCTCAAAAAGATTATTATATCGTGATGTGGCTTGGGAGGATAGTAGCTAGAGGGTGATGAAGGTCGAAAGATCGTAGTCTAGCGATTGAGGTTGGAAGGACCATAGTCGGCTTGCAACAAACGTCATAAAGATTGTTGTGAGACGACAGAAGTCAGAAGAATTGTAATCGACAGACAACAAAGGTTGAAAAGAATTCTATAAGGAGATGAATGTCTGAAGGACCATAGTCTAGAATAGGGGTGTCAATTTTTGACATGATCTGAAATACGACCTGAACCCGACCAGAAAAAATTCGGGTTCGGGTCAATATATCCGAACCTGAAATAGGTCGGGTTTGGGTTCAACAAATCAACCCGTTTTAAAAATTGAGTCGATTTCAGGTTGACCCAGCAACCCAAAATTGACCCGAAAGTGACATGAAAACTCATATTTGACCCGAAACCCTGAGATTGACCCAAAAATCGAAGATTGACCTGATTTTTGACCCAAAAACTAGCAATTTTGGTCGTGTCAGGTCGGGTTCGAGTCCGAAAACCTGACCCATTTTTATAAATGGGTTGAGTTTGGGTTGGCCTGAATAGTGTTGGGTCAGTTTCGGACGTTCGACCAGAACTCGACCCGTTGACCCAAATTGACACCCCTAGTCTAGAAACGGAGGTCGGAAAGATCGTTATCTTGTGACTAAGGTCGGAAGGACGATAATCTGGCAAGAGAGATTGGAAAGACCATAGTCAGCGGGTGATGAAGGTTAGAAAGGCCTTGTCCGACGACAAGCAATGGAGGTTAGAAGTACCGTGGTCTGGTAAAGGAGGTCAGAATGATCGTAGTCGATGGGTGACAAAGGTTGAAAAGATTTTGGTTTGATGACGGAGGTTGAAAGGATCTTAATTGGCAGGCGATGGAGGTTTGATGGGTCATAATATAGATCAGAAAGGTAGTGGTCTGGAGACAGAAGTCAGAAGAACGCTACTCGCCAGGCGAAGGAGTTCAAAGGGACTGTAGTTGACGGGCGATAGTTATCAAGAGAAATTTCGATGATAATTGGTGGTCGGATGTATATCCAATAATAATTGGTGGTCCGGCGGAGGTTCGATGAAGGTCAGTGGTATGGCGTAAATCTGGCAATAGTTGGTGGTCGGGCGGAAGTCCAACGAAATTCTAACTATGGTTGGTGGACAAGCATAATTATGGTGACAATCGGTGATCGGGAGTATGTCCGTCGATAGTTAGTGGCCAGGGGATGGTCAAGAGGAGCTTGGTGGAAAGAGAGATTTCATATTTCTCTTCCTCTCCTCTCTTCTTTCTCTTCCTTACTATCCTGATTCCTCCTTTTTCCTCTCCCATCAATGAAGAATGAGGGGTTTATTTATAATTTTTTGGGAGTGGTATGGCCAATAAATAGGGAGTAGATCAAGGGCATGTTGGGAGTGTCTTGAATGGATGGTCGATATCGACTCCTATGATTATAGAACGTATCAAGTATTTGAATACCTTAATGATGCCAGAATTCGACGATCTTAGGCTCGTTGGATTTTTCTCGTCGAGCCGCTCGATTCGACTATAAGCATGTCATGTTAGAAAACCGTTTGGTCATCCAATTTATTATTTGAACCTTCCAAATGTGCTTTAGGTCTTCCACTTGGATCCATTTGGGCTTGGATTTAATCGGATTTGGTGTCGTTCGGTTCATCTTTTTAAGACGTTCAACTCGACTATAAGTTTGCAGAAATCAGAGTTCGGATGATTCCGAATTTAATTTTGAAAGTTTTCAACTTAATTTTACCTCGAGATTTTTGCCCGATCAAGATAATTTTTTGATGATATATCAACTCTATATGAATATTCAACATATTCAAGAAGAGTTGTTTTATCATACATTAACTAATAGAGTCATTTAAGCTATTCAAATGCATCTGTACATATTAATTAGTTCTTAACAAGAATCCATACGATATTTATGAGTTTCCTCTCTTAGCGAGTAATCTCTATCATTGGCTCATGGCTTTATGCATCAGACTCAAATCCAATATCTTTTAGCTGATAGTCAAACTCTCAATCAATAGATTAAATTTAGCTGCACGTAGATGCAAAGCAAATTATCCATTAATCAAAATTTTCTCTTGCTTAAAATTATCAGCTTTGGGTTCCTTAATCATACAGAAAAGTTAACATCTGGCTCCACCTCAACACTTCAACACATGCCTCCAAATTCATGAGAGTGATACGATGGCTAAGTCTACAATCAATCCATTTTTATATCCAAAAAGCGCCTATTTATACTTTAATATTAATTATCCTGTCAAAATTTAATTATTATTACAGATCCATACTCCCTAAAGTTTATTTTAATTTTTTTTTTTTTATGAAGACGAGACTCATCATCTTCT
>NW_021319711.1:7347-13483 GCF_001605985.2 Dendrobium catenatum | reverse complement strand
GTCTCTTTGACCATTACAAATAGACTCAAGAAGATAAGAAACAAAGTACATATTAACTCAACCCTAAACCTACGCAATCTTAAACTGGCTTCGTTTGTTCGTCCGATCTCTTCGATTCATGAAAAGTAGAAGAACCAAGTAGTTCAAGAAAATCAATAGTGTTTGTCAATCATCAAAACATAAGTCATGAAAATAGATTTGCAACAAACCATTGTTGAAAATTCTCCACCAAAGAGACTCCACCTTTGGGTTTATCCTTGCTTTCTTCAACCAGTTCCAGAATTCTTTCGGTTCAGCATGATTCACCAAGAATTCAAAGACTATGGACAATATAGATCTTCCATTGTATTTAAACAACAATTCTATACAGTCTTCATTCGAATAATTTGGAGCAATGTTCTGTAATATAAGATTGATCAAATCTTCTCCCAAGAATCTTCTCATAATTTCTACATCCCAACTTCCATTATGTAATAAGTTTGAAACAGTGAATCTGCTACAATCAATAGGAGCAATGAAGGTTGGCCATTTAGCAATATTCTTATCCAAGATCCATATGTCATTAACAGTATCAATGTCAGACCCATTACCCAGCTTCCATCTGATAAGAAGCCTTATAGCTTTTCCTCCCGATCTCAGGATTTTCCATACTGAAGATCCCGAATTTTTACTGTCCAATTTTTCCAGTAAATTCCCATACTTAGGAAAAAACACTTTGTGGAGAAATGAGTCTTTATCATTCAAATATTTCCAAGCAATTTTGGATCTTAGAGGACCAACTTTAGTAGAACTAGAGTGAAGGGATCTACCTCCCCATTTGATAGGCAAGCACATTATTTTCCAATTAACATACTGAATGCCATTTCTACCATTAGATTTGTTCCAAACATAGCTTCTACAAATTTTATCTACTTCATCAAGAATGCTTTTAGGAACAAGGGAGTTAGTACAATGAAAGGTAGTGAAGGAAAGCAAAACAGATTTTGTTAACAAGATTCTACCAGCCAACGAAATCAGTCTTCCTGCCCAAGTGTTTGTCATTTTCAATGCTTTATCAATAATGAAAAGGAAATCATCTTTGACTAACCTTCTCATTACTAGCTTAACTTCAAGATAAGTTAGCTGATTAGCTGATTTGAACCCAATTACTCGGCCAATAGATCTCCTCCTCCTTCTAACATTTTTGTTGAACATCATATAAGATTTGCTAATATTGATGGACAAACCTGTCCAATTACAAAAATTGGCCAAAACAGATTTAATCTGTTTGGTAGCTTTTAGAGTGGCTTTCAAAAATATTATCACATCGTCTGCATATAATAGGTGAGAAATAGAAGGACCATTTGCACAAATTTGAACTCCCAAAGAAACACTCTTTGTTTAAAAGCATTTGATAACAATTGTGCATAAAGGATGAAAAGGTAAGGAGACAAGGGGAAACCTTGTCTAAAGCCACAATGACCTTCTATCCAATTTGAAAAGCTACCATTGATAGAGATAGTGAATTTAGAATTTTTAATACATTCTAAAATCAGCTTAGAGAAGAAACAAGGGAAACCAAAATAACTCAAAGCTTTTTCCAAAGTTAGCCAACCCATAGAATCATAAGCTTGTTCCATATCAACCTTAAAATAAATAAAGCCTTTTAAAGAATTTGAAATTCTTAATTTATGCATGACCTCTTGAGCTATTAACACATGATCGGATAATGATCTTCCCTTGATGAATGTCGCTTTCTCTTCTGAGATCAATTTAGGCATGATTGGAGTCAATCTATTCATAAGAATTTTCGCCACCACTTTGTAAACCGAATTACAAAAGCTAATTGGTCTATAATTAGAGAGAGTTAGCGGATTACTTATTTTGGGAATCAAAACAATAATAGTCTCCTTCCATATTGGATCCATACCAGATGTATCAAAAAATATTTTAATGGCATTCCATAAATCATTTTTTATAATATCCTAATAAGCTTTAAAAAAAGAGAATGTTATACCATCTATTCCTGGAGAGATGTTGTTACCATTATTCTTCATTGCTTCAACCATTTCTTCAATGGAAAATTCCTTGCTCAGATTAGTTCTGTCGTCCTCATCAAGGCAACTCCAGCAGTTTGGCCAGTTATCTAAACTGCAGCTCTAGTACCTCCATTTATCTTTTAAATGATCTAGCAAGACATTGTGAATAAGAGACTGATCCTCTACTACTTCTCCTACACCGTCCTTGATCTTGGAAATGAAGTTGGAATTTCTTCTAGCTAAGGTATAAGCTTGAAAGAAATTTGAATTATGATCTCCCTCCATCATCCATTTTACCTTGGCCCTTTGTCTCCACCAAGTATCTAATCGAGCAAGAGTAGAATTAAGTTCCTCCACTTTTGATTTAAGACTCCAGTAGTCTTCATCCGAGAAAAGACCTTCATTAGCTTCCTTCAATTGCAGCTCCTCTATTTGAATAAGCAACTCCTTAAGGGATAGCATATTTTGCATTTTAGCCTTGCTCCAATAGTAGAGAATTTTTCATTTTGCTATCCAGAATCTTTGATGCATTGCCTTTATAAATCCTTCTCCAAACTTTCTCCACCACAGCCATATAAGCTTTGTTGGATGCCCATACATCCTCAAATCTAAGGATTTTCTTTCTAGCTTGATGAACTGTAAAATTCAATAAGATTGGATAGTGGTCTGAAGCCACCCGAGCTAAATGCCTTATAAAGAACCGATTTTTAAAAGAAAGAGCAGCTGGGTTGAGAAAACATCTATCTAGCCTCTCAAGGATTTGGTCCACCCCTTTTTTATTATTGCACCATGTGAATTTAGGACCCACAAATCCTACGCCATGAAGATCTTCATTTCTTTGGTGCCAAGGGAAAGATTGAATCTTTTCCCTCCCCTCTTATCATCACAAGATAAAATGCAATTGAAGTCTCCACCTATGATCATAGGTACCTCCTTAGAGGTAAAGAACTCCAACTTTTCCCAAAGCACTCTCCTAACATAGACAACCTTGTTGCCATAAATAGAAGCTATCCTCCAAACTCCTATATTGAGCATCTCCAAGTCTCCCACTATAAATTGAGAGGAAGATTCTAAAACCTGAAAAGAGGCAAAGTTTGACTTCCAAAGCACAAGAATACCTCCTGAAAGCCATTCTAAAGGAACATGGAAAAAGCCCCATTCATAACCAATAAATTGATCCACGTCTTTTCTATCAAAATAAGTAACTTTGGTTTCCAATAAACCAATAAAAAAACACCATGTTCTTTCACAAACTCTTTTAAGTATAGAGAAGCTTTTCTCTTCCTAGCTCCTCTACAATTCCAAAAAGCAATGGAAGAGTTCATTGAATAAGAGGGGATGAGGATCCCAACTTATCTTTGATTTCATTCTCAGCTCTCCTACTCCTAGGAGTTGTATTAATAGGTCCTAAGCCTCTTAACTGTTTAGAACCTTTCCTTTTATTGATAAAAGGACCTTCATCCTTGATGTCATTATTCAATTTATGTTCTATGTTAATGACTTTATTAGGCTCTGAGACATGTCAACTTCCCTTGTCTTCACATACTAAATTCTCCACTGATTCAGAGGAAGTGATTTCACCTTCCTCAATTAAATCTTTGAGGATGCTGAATTTATTGCCATAATTGATTTTAGAGGAAATAACATTCATATCTTCACCGTCTTGGAGAGGTGGAAGAACCCCCTTTGCTGGCTGGGGGTCAAGATTGACCTCCTCTGTATGATTAACTGAGATCTCCACATTAGATGTCTTCACAGCTTCAATTGCCTTCCAAACAACTGATTAGTACCAGCAATAGATTTATTTAGAGCATTCGGCTTGTCAACCTGAGATGAGTTCCTAAAGCCGTTTTTAAAAAATCTTTTCCTACAATAGTTGACCTGGAGCCAGGGCCCATATCCAACATTTTCTTTATTAGCAGCAGCAACTCCTCCTGAATTAATGACTTTTGAATTCCCATTAAGTATTACCTTTGGGATCTCCTTGGTTACGTTTGAAGCATTGGTTTCATTCTCTAAATTCTCCAAGCAAGAGTTTTTATTATGTCCACTTTTCCCACATCAAAAACAAAATTCTGGAAGCCTTCCATATTCTACTTTTTGAAAGAATTTGCCCATGCTTCCTTCCACCCCAATTCCCATGGGTAGTTTAGTGTCCAAATTAAGACGATCACAAACTCTTCTAAATTCTCTTATGCCCCATTGGAACAAGTTTCCATCAATCAAGATAGGTTTACCAAACATGGAAGAAATCCTACAAATGTTGATCTCATCCCAACATTGAAGAGGGATATTAGGTAGTCTTATCCAAATAGGATCACTCAAACCTTTTAAGGAAGTCGGATTGAAGCTTACAGACCACTTGTCCATCCCAATGATTTTACCATTTACAAACCAAGGTCCATTGGAGAAGATAGCCTCCATTGCTTCTTTTTCAAAAAAGGAACAAAGAACCCATTCCAATCCTAACATAGTTAGGTGGAACTTTCCATAGGATGCCCATTATCTTTTAAGTTCTGTACTCACCATCGAAAAAGGAATTTTGCTTGCAAAGACCTTAATCACAGTAGAATTCTATAGTTTTCCTAAATTTTCCATCACCTTGTCTTCATTGAGTTTAACTGTAGCTCCATCTTATGATAGAAATTCTCCCAGTTCCAGCTGAGCAACCTTAATATGTTCCTTCCTGCTCCAAGCATTTTGTTCATAAATTAGCTTTCGTCTTTCTGTAACTTCATTCATAATTTCCTTACATATTCCCAGATCTCCATTATTGCATCCTTATTAGTTTCAACCCCATCACGACCCATGTCACAATCTTCAATATTCTTCTTTCCATAGGCATTTTGTAAAACAGTTTCATTGCAATTGCTTGAATTGGGTTTAGTAAGAAGCTTTGGAAATGGCTCTGGCGATGAAGAAGCTTCAACATTCTGTAAAGATACAGAAAAACCAAATTCCTTCATATGCACGATTGCTTCATCATCAGTTAATAAACCTTTTCCTACTACTTCATGAGCTTTCTTAGAAGGAAGAATCGATCCTCCTTAATTGACTACTAGTGGCATTCCCGTACGAAATTTTGCTTTGAGAACCCTGGGCAAGGGTTGGATGGATATCTCCAAAAGCAGGCGGAGATGAGAAAAAAGATCGAATTTTTCCATGAGAATTATTAATGGTAGATCGTCGAACCTCCATAGAGTCACCGGAAATAGGTGACCGGCGATCCGCTGTTAAGAGAGTTGCTATTTGCATGTTTTACATTATTGCAACATATATTATTTTGATGATTTCAAATATTATTGTTTTATGTATAGATATCTCTTAATACTTTTTGGAAGATTTATTTTTACTCTAGTATGTACTAACATTTCAGGAAAATCAACTCCAAACTATGAAGACTTCAAATCAAATTCAGCATCCAATCATTTGTAAATTAAAAGCTTTAAAAATGTTTTTGAATTGAGAGGTAGTGATTGTAATTGAGTGAATATTCACAACACACACATATGGGGAAATAATTTTTGTGAACTGATCGTACGGGACGAACATAGTTCGTACGGGACAATCATATCAATTAACCCCTCGGAAGAGCAATGGATCGAACAGGCAGGGAGAAAATTTTTTTTAAGTCTTATTCGTCCGGACGAATTTAATATTCATCCTGGGACGAACGCCTATTGATTCTCACTTTGCATGGTTCGTCCAGACGAAATACATAGTTCATCTCTAGACGAGATTCTCTGTTTAAAATCATACAGGATGAAATTTACCCTTCGTTCCTGGACGAAACTCTCTGTTTAAAATCCTTCAGGATGAAACTTGTTCGTCACAGGACGAACTGAATCGACTTACCTCAGTTAGTTACATCCTACAGGGATTTGGAAACCGACCTATGGAATAATCGTTTCGTACCGGACGAACCTATTTTGAACGGAACAAAGATCGTGTACGAACATAGTTCGTACCAATATACATTAGGATCATTTCCGACACTTTAAATAAAATCGTCTGGGACAATCCACGATCGTACGGGACGATCCACTGCGTACAAAATTGAAAATTTGCAATTTTTGGGCAATTTTTCTTGTCTTTCCTATATATAGTCCAAATTAGAC
>NW_021319711.1:0-3551 GCF_001605985.2 Dendrobium catenatum | reverse complement strand
ATTTTACTAAACTTTTTAATGAAGAATGTGAAAATACAATTGACTTTAGTGACTTTATCACCCTAAAAGAAAATAAAGATTTTTATTTTTATCGACATATAAGTCAAACCGAAGTTAAAGAGGCTTTAAAGAAAATGAAGTGTGGAAAAGCTATTGGACATGATGATATTGCAATAGAGATGTGGAAATGCTTAGGAGATGAAGGAATTTCTTGGCTTACTAAACTTTTTAATACTATTTTGAAACTAAAAAGATGCCAGATCAGTGAAGAATGTGTGTGTTAATTCCTATTTTTAAGAATAAAGGGGATGCTCAGGAGTGTACAAATTATAAAAGAATTAAGTTAATGTGTCATACTTTAAAACTATGGGAACGAGTTATGGAGCGTAGGTTGTGACATGATACTAATGTTTCTCAAAATTAATTTGGATTCATGTCGGGAAGGTCTACTATGGAAGCCATACATTTATTGAGAGGTTTGATGGAGAAATATAGAGAGAATAAGGAGGATCTACATATAATATTTATTGATTTAGAGAAAGCATATTATAAAGTTCCAAGAGAAGTACTATGGAGAGTTCTTGAAAAGAAAGGGGTTAATAATGCTTATATTCAAATCATTAAAGATATGTATGCAGGAACTATTACTTGTTTTCAAACACAAGGTGGTTTGACTAAGTATTTTCCTATTTCGGTTGGATCACATCAAGGATCAGCCTTAAGTCCATATCTTTTTACTTTAGTCATGGATGCTCTCACTAGGCATTTGCAAGAGGATGTACCTTGGTTTATGCTTTTTGCTGATGATATTCTTCTTGTTGATAAGACTAAAGAGGGAGTTGAAAGTAAACTCGAATTATGGAGGTTAACTTTAGAGTCTAAAGGTTTTCGCTTGAGTAGATCTAAAACTGAATATATGGAGTGTAATTTCAGTAGAAATATACCTAGTGATGGGATTGTGACTTTGGGCGATCAAGTCATTAATAAGAGTACATGTTTTAGATATCTTGGATCTATTGTTCAGAGTGATGGTAAAATTGATGGGGATATTATCAGCAGAATTCAAGTTGGATGGTTGAAGTGGAGGAATGCAAATGGCTTATTGTGCGATAGAAAAGTCCTCCTCAAGCTTAAGGGAAAATTCTATAAGATGGTGGTGAGACCTAGAATGCTTTATGGTGCCGAATTTTGGCCAGTAAAAGATAAGCATAATTCTAAGTTAAGTGTTGCATAGATAAGGATGCTTAGGTGGATGAGTGGCTTGACCCTTAGATATAGTATACGAAATGAGAATACATGTGAAAAGGTTGGAGTAGCTCCAGTGGAAGATAAGATTAGTGAGAGTCTCCTTAGATGGTTTGGTCACATTAAATGGAGTCCTTCCAATGACCTAGTTAGGAGAGTTGAGGTATTAGATTTGACTTATGTTAAGAAAGGTAGAGGTAGACCTAAAAAGACTTGGTTAGAAAATATTAGAAATGATATTTCTTTATTAGATTTAAAAGAGAATTTGACTTTTAACCAGGCATAATAGCAAAAATGGATTCATGTAGCCGACCCCATATAGTAGGATAAAGGCTTGATGTTGTTGTATGAAAAAGGTTTACTAATCTATTTGGGTTATAATGCCTCTTCCTAGGTTTCACAACTTTTAGCTTTAGATCAGGATTGAAAAACTATTCAGGTGTGGGTGGAATCCTATTTTTCTCAAGTGCATTCAATTGAGCTTTAAAAAATGAGTTAACACTTTCTAAAATAGCATTATCAATATTTAAATAGTGCTCCTTGTGCTCAAATTCATCAATATATGATTTAAAATCATTTTCAAATGAAGTGTGGGATGCTTTCAATGAATTATGCTCAATGAACAACTCAAAATTCTTTTTATTTACCTTATCAAATTCATCAAGTAATGACATGTGATTTCTATCAATTTGTGTTTGATCTTTATGTAAAACTTCATGCTCTTTTTACAAATTTAAAAACTCTAACTTCAAACTAGCATGTGATTTCTTATGTTTCCTATATGATGCATAAATTTTCTCACAAACTTCAAGTAATTGTTCATAGCTTAGTTCGTATACCTCTTCTTGGTCAGACTGACCATGATGATCACCTTCCATCAAGCATAACTTTGTAGTCTCCTCTTCAACTCCAGTCTCAGATGAGTCTAATGCAGAATCCGCCAAGAATGCCTTTTGGAACCGCTTCTTATCCTTATCCTTCCTAAACTTGGGTTTCTCCTCACCCTTCTCCTTATTTGAGTGATCTTCAAGTGTAGGACAATCAGCTTTAACATGTCCAAACTTCTTGTATTCAAAACAAATAATATTAGAAGAACTTTTAAAACTTTTGCTGCCCTTACCTTTGTTCCATTTTTGATGGTGCTGGTGATTCTTTCTTAGAAAGCTTTTGAACTTCCTAATGATCAAAGCAAAGTCATCACATTCAGACCTAAAAGAATTAGTATCCGTATTATTAGCCTTGAGCGCCATGTTTTTCTCCATCTTTCACTCATCTACATCAAGTTGTCTTTGGTTCACTCCTTGCTCGTAAGCAATGAGCGATCCAAGTAAGTTATCAATATAATAAGTATTCAAATCCTTAGATTCAATAATTACAGTAATCTTTGCATTAAAAAAAGAAGGAAAATATCTCAAAATTTTGTTAACTTTTTTATAGTTAGTGAGTTCTCTTCTTAAGGCATGCTTTGAAGTGACAATTTGAGTAAACCTAGTATACATGTCAGAAATCAATTCAAAAGGTTTCATACAAAAAAGTTCATAGTCATGCATTAAGATATTCAACCTAGATTGCTTAACTACATTTATTCCTTCATAAGTAAAACACAATCTATCCTAAATTTCATTATCAGTAGCATAAATTGAAACATGGATGTAATCTTCAGATTTTAAAGCACAGAAAAAATAGTTCAAGCATTTTGTATTAAGTTGAGCTAAATCCCTATCATTAAAAGTTCATTTAGTAAAAGGAAGTTTAGTTTTAATGCTATTAATTTTACATGACGGATGTGAATAACCTTCTTTAACAAGCATTTACATGTGATAGTCAATCGATTTTAAAAATATAGACATGCGAGTTTTCCAAAAATTTAAAGGTATATTATCAAACAAACGTGGTCATGTAATAAAATACCCTTCCGTAGTATTACATTATCGAAATTATCCATGGATCAAAATTCAAAAGTTTTCAAAAACTAGATTTTATAAATCCCACTCTGATAGCACTTGAGAGTTCGTCAAGGATGTTAAGCTCTTGTGAATTAGCCTGAGGTTAACCAATAGGGGGGGAGGGGGTAAATTGGTTATTTAAAAACTTTCTAAAATAAAATTGAAATCACAACCAAGTAATCACCACAAAATTAAAGTGCGAAAATTAAATTTGGAAAGCAGTAAGAAAAAACACATAGAATTTTATAGTGGTTAGGTCAACTTGACCTACGTCCACTCCCCGGAGCCTCTCCTCTGGGTATTGCACTAAACTCAGTTACTCTCCTTTTACTCCCATAGAAAGGTGGAGAAACCTGAATA
>NW_021319710.1:276380-327227 GCF_001605985.2 Dendrobium catenatum | reverse complement strand
TCTTATGATTTTGAAATAAAGCTCTGATACCACTTATTGATTCTTATTAAATCTAGTATAGGTTGTTAAATCTAAACTAATGTCCTAAGGCTAACCAAGAGGGTGGGTGAATTGATAATTTAAAAATTACTTCTCTTGGATTTAAAAAATTGAAACCAGTTAATGATTCGTAGTAATTTAACTGAAGTTTTTTTTTTTAAATAAATTTTCAACCACGAAATTAAAATTGCAGTAAGTAGCAAAAATTAAAATAACATAAGGATTTATAGTGATTCAGTCAAACACGATCTACATCTACTCCCTGAAACCTCCCATTTTAGGTTTTACACTATTTTTAAAGTGGCTCTCACAACAAGATAGAGAAGCCTTTACAAAAACTCCCTTCCACCAATCCATGGTGCGATAGAGAACCGTCGTCCTTTCACACCCTCCAAGTGTAGGCAGAGTTGCTTCATCCTTTCACATTCTCCAAGTGTCGATAGAGAATCGGTATCCTTTTTCAGCCTCCTGGTGAAGGAAAGGAACCCACGTCCTTTCACACCCTCTAAGTATAGGAAGAGAACCTTTGACTGTTCACACTTTCTAAGTGTAGATAGAAAACCTTTGGCCTTTCTTCTAGAATCTTCTCACAAGAAAACTAGAAAGATAAGAGGAAGAGTGAAAAATGTAAATCACACATAGATATCCTTACCTTTGAGTAATTTTGTGAACCATTCCCACTCCACTAGTAAGAAATCTCTCTCAAACACTCTCTCACACTCGCTCCTTTAATTGCTCTTGAAAAATCATTAAGACTAGACTCAAAAAAAATGAAAAATACATACTTCAATTACAATAAACTCTAAAATGATCTAAATTTGAAGTTTTCAACAATCTGGAGTATGATTTTCCTAAAATATTAGTACACACAAGAGAAAAACAATTCTTTCAAAATATGTTAGGAGAAATAATAATCAAAACAATAATATTTTAAATCATAAAAACTATACAAGTTGTAAGAATATCAAATATGCAAGACTAAGTAGCAACTATCTTAAAACTCAAAACTATCATCGAAATTATGCTCGGCTACCAATTGAAATAGGACTTCTGCCAAGCCACTAATGTTGAACTTTTACCCGGCTTCTAATTATTATAGGAGTTTCACCCGACAATAGTTCTTTCAACCTCTGTTGCCAGACTACAATCATTCCTATATTAGGCCAAACTCTTAACTAATGACATATTGTCCACTTTGGCCCTAAAAGTCTTATGATTTTGTCCTATTGGTGTAACTTCCTAATAGGTTGGTCATCCAAAAATTACTTTAGGATGAGCATGTTTAGCTGTGGAGTTTCTTAAAAAAATTTCAACCATTACACCAAAAGGCATCTCGATGTTCAAGAGTTTACCTTCTTTTACTTGAGGAGTTTCATATTTCCAACATTTTTCAATTGCAGACTATGGTCCTTTTGAATAATGTCGCCCTGTCAATATAGGTCTTTCTAAGCTCTGTCACCCACTGATTATGATCCTTTTGACCTCCTTCATCGACTACGGTCTTTCTGACCTCCCTTACCCATAGGCAATGGTCATTCCAACCTTCGTCGCCCGCCAAATATGGTCCTTCTAACCTCCTTCACTAACTACGGTTCTTTCAACCTCTGTAACCAAACGATGATCTTTCCAACCTCCATCGCTTGCCGACTACATACCTTCCAACTTCCATTTCCATACAATCATCTTTCTAACATCTAATGCTCGTCGACTATGATCCTTATGACCTCTATTGCCTGCCAATTATGATTCTTCTGACCTCCATCGCCATATAAGGGTCCTTCCAGCTTTCGGCATTAAACAATGATCTTTTCAACCTCCGCCATCTGCTTACTTTGGTCCTATTGACTTCCTTCACTGACTATGATCCTTCTGACCTCCTTCACTAGAAAACGGTCATTTTGACCTATATCGCCGACCGATAATGATCTTTTCAACCTTTGTCGCCTACCAAATTTGGTCCTTCCGACCTCCTTCACCGACTACGGTCCTTCCAACATTCGTAGCCAGACAATGGTCTTTCCGACCTCTGTCGCCAGAATATGGTCTTTTCGACCTCCATCATCCACCGACTATGGTCTTTCTGACCAAACGAATACGTCAATAGTTATTCTTCTTATTCCCAGCTTGTAATGCACTCCATATGAAATATATTTGTTACATCAAGACAAGGCCTTCCCCCGAAGTTAGGGCCTCATTTGTAATCAACTACAAATGCTAGTGGATCATTTCAAACATGGTCAAGCCCTGTGGTTTTCCCCACTTTTCAGGGGTTTCTACGTAAAAAAATCTAGGGTCTTTTAAGTATGAGGCACCTTCTATTTTATCTGATTGTGTGTTAAATCTTTGCACAAAGCTAAGACGTTAAACTATATATATTTCTCTACTGCAGCGAATATTCCAAGATGCAACAATTTGCATTCGAATTCGAGCCGGATCAAGATAATTTTTTGGTGACATATCAAATATAAACAAAATTTTTTAGTTATTAGTCTCTTATCTTCAAAGAAGAATGATTGAAGATACAATCAACACTACAAGAAAATCACCCATTTCTATCAAAAAATTCCGTCGGTAATAGATGATTTTCCTGTAGTGCAATAATATCCTTAGGACAACTGCAATGCCTCATGGGTCTTACAATTTTTTCAACAAAATCAATCCTCTACAGCTAGTATCCACAACATTATATTAACATAGTTCTAGACTACGCAGAAGAGCGTCATTTATAATAAATTAAATACACTAGCAAAATCATTTCAATTGGCTCAACTTTTCTCATATATTTTTTAGATTTTTAACATAAAATTTTTAAAATATTTTACAGGTCAATTTTAATTTGTGCATGCAGGATGATAACACTATCTTTATCATAATATTTTTTTTCGGCATGGAATATATATAGAACATACATTATTTTTTTTTTAAAAAAAGCAAATTTAATGATCATTCTTTTTTTTTTAAAAGCAATAGTAGATTTTCTAATGAAAATATTCAAATGGCGTAAGACAAATAGTAATGTATCAAAATACTGTTTAAATATAAATGAGTTGTTTTTGTTATGCGTTCTGTTAAATAAATAATGAAGTAAACTTAAGCCGGAGGAGGGCACACAATTGGCCATCTCAAGCTTAGGAAAATAGCTTGCTTGACTCTCTCTCTCTCTCTCTCTCTCTCTCTCTCTATATATATATATATATATAATAATAATAATAAAATATCTCCGATGAAGCTTTAATTGTAACAATATCATAGGCTTGCAGCTCACTAATAGTCTTTACGTTCAAACGAACATTCATCTCCATTTAGTCAAAAGTTTTTTTAATAAATGTTACTTCGATTAGATGAAGGGTCACTCCAATTATGCACGATTAATTAATAAATGTTGCCTCGAACCACGCAATTATGGAAAGTCTTGATCATCACAATCTTGTCAAATGTGGGCCACCATATTATCCTTTTTCTCACGGCCGAGCTGTAATATTTAACTTTCCTGAGTTAGGTATGATCTAATAATAAGATTTACTGCACAAGTAATTGACATTTGCCCATCATTAATATAAACAATTTTATGCATATAAATAATACGTTATTTTTCTAAAGATATGTTTCTTCAAAATTTTATATAGTAGGCTATTTTTTTCATAAATTGAGTTCATTTACTCTCCACATGCGGAGGGAATAATTTTTCATTTAATTTATATTAGAAATTTTGTGTAATATTCATAGATACAAAATAGTAAAAAAAAAATAACTGAATTAATGCTATTAATGATTATCAATTTAATACATAAACTAAAAAATTAAATTAAAAAAAAAAAGAAAATAATTGATTTATTGCATTAATCTAGTATGTCTCCCTCCCGAAGGTGTAATATGAGAGAATACTAATTTTGTCACGCAGACTATCTAGACAACTAAGAGAGAAACTTGATATGATTATCAGCAAGCTAATAATCAAATGACACATGGGAGACATGAATATCACAGTTTCGCACATTTTTCTGAGCAAAGTAGAAGTCAATGCAATATTTTTCATAATAAAATGATATACCAAATTTGCACATAAGTATGTTGCATGAATATTATCATAATAGCCTATTAGTCTGGAAGGTAGAGAGATGTTGAGCTTAAGAAATGAAGATTTCAATAGTGGTAGAAGAAATTGCACCGTATTATGCTTTGATGGATACAGGATCAATGATACATTATTTTTTGGAGCATTAGGAGATATTATTATTACCATAGAAACTAATGTGAGAACTTGTGGTGTTCAATTACTATTATTGACAATGGAGAACCCGTGAAGGGAGAGTGAAAAATTGTAATGAAGAAGTAGAGCATGATGAAGTTGGCTTGAAGGGAGCAAATAATTCATTTGGACACACAACAATAATCCCAAGGTGGGGAAATGCATTAATTCAAGAGCTTTTTTATTGTGAAGGAAATCACGTGAAGTTTGAGATAGATGCTCAAGACTACCTACATGTGAGAAAATCTTGATGGCATCGATGAAAAAGATGCCACCAAGTTTGTTTGGTATGGTGTTAGGATACATAGGCATAGTGACATCATTGGCTTTTTTCTTTTTTCTTCACAGCCGAGCTGTAATATTTAACTATGCTGGATTAGGTATCATCAAATAATAAGGTTTACTGCATAAGTAATTGACATTTGGGATAGGATTCTCTTGCCCATCGTTTTTTTTTATTTTTTAATTAAAGTTTTATTTTCCATAATAATAAAAGAAGTACAAAAAGCATAGGAGTGAAATGACAAAAAAGCAACATAAGATACAAGGGAGTTACAACCCCAAGGGCCCAATAATTGGTCGAGACTACCAACTGCACCATAGCTAGGCACAGACCATCCAATTTGATGCGAAGAGCAGTAAAACACGAAGCAGCCAACCCAACCGAGCAAGAAACCACCACCAAAGGTTGCCACGAGACATGGCTACGGAGTAGTGAGCCCTAGCCACATCATTGCCCAGCAAACCAAATGGCCTTCAGTAAACTTAAATTGAAGCTCCAGTGAACCGAAAACAAGTAAAAGCCAACCAATGCAAAAACCAACCACCATCGAGATGAAGCAAAGACAACCAAGAAACAGCAGCGCTAACCCACAAATTATTTCCTCCCATGTTTACCCCTCACATGAGAGGAAACAAAAACAACAGGACGAACATTCTGCAAGGGAAAATCCTCCACAGGTTCATCATCCCCACTAGCTTCCGAAGGAATCGGATGAGTAATGAAGCTAGTCAAGTTGCAACCTAACATTCTCCCCGCAATTAGCACCCACATGAGCAACCAATGCCTTAAGTGATACTAAAGTAACTGAGACCTCAACAAAATGACCAGTTATATATGGCGTAACTGGAGCAATAAAAGTAGGACCAATACCTGATCCCTCACTCACCACACCCGAAGGTGTAATCGATCTATCCCCACTGAAATTAACTGAAGAGCAAGCCATCTGAGACCCAAGGAATAGTTCATTAGGAATGCCAGAGTCGCCAGAATCCTCCACAGCCACACAAGGAACCTCATTACCATTTAAAAAACATGGAGCAGACATAGCATCCACCATATATAAAATATGATAATAATTAACAGCACAACCTAAAAGACCAACAGCACTAGCACAAACCCAAGGGACCTGAATAGAAGGTAAGACCCCAACCACAATATCCTCAGAAACCTTCACCGTATACCCAGTGGCTTCTACCTCATCAACATAAATCACATTGTTCAACGAAGTAATAGGTAAAGGGTTAGGAGAAGTCGACACTAAAAACCCTAGCTCATTAACAGGAAGCAAAGCAGTAACATCTTCCTCAGGAATACCAGCATTACAACCCAAACCCTACACCTCAGGCATCGACACAGAAGGGAAAATAGGGCTCATAGAAATAACAGGCACAACAGGGTTTACAGAAACCTCAATAAGAGGTTTAACAAGTATGGACAAATCCATAGAAACCAGGACAACAACCTTTGGGCGACAATTTCCTACAGCATGCCCGATACACTGACAAGAGGCACAAAATTGAGGGAATTCATCCATAACCACTTACTGGACAAAATCGAGCTTCTCTGAAACTAACCAGACCTTATCAGGGTAGGACTTAGTTATATCCATCTCCATTAAAATATGAGCTAAATACGATCTAGAACCCAAAGACATTGCAACATTAATTTTTAATGGTTTGCCGAAGAGAGATGCCAAACCATGAAGAATACATGGGGAAAAGAGATGAGGCCGTAGTTCTGGAAAAGTGACCCAAATCAGGATGACCGGTGACTCATCCTCCACATCAACAAGGGGAGACCACTTGGTAAGCTTCATGTAAAAATTATAAACTAGATATAATATATGGCAAAAATGCAATAATAATCTAGGTCATTAACAAGCTTGATAAGGACATGTGACGGATCCAACAAGGTGACCAAAACTTCCCCATTTAGCTTGAGATTGAAAAAAATCTACGTATGGTATCAAGAGGCGGGCATTTGATAGGAAAAAAACCAACTAAGGAGAACTGAAAAAGGAACGACCAAAGACTGAATTTCCAGATCCGACATCTAAAGGGAAGGCAAACTATGAAATGAAGATGCCCTAAGTTCAGGAAAATCATTTTCGAAAGAAGAACCTAAAAGAACATCCAAAAATAAACGTGAAGAAGGTAAACCCCCTAAAAAACTAGATTCACAAAGCTTAGGCGCCATCCTGGCACACACTAGACGAGGAAAAATCACTAACAAAACAAAATCAAACAAGCAAAGAGGAGAAAAACTTTCCTGGTAACGAGAAGAATGCCAGCCCTGCTAGAGAGAGGCTCAGTAATCGCAAAGGAAAAGCTAGGGCAAAGCCTTAGCGGAGCAGCTGAAACAAAGCATCGAAGCATACTATCAAACTTGGGTAGACTTGAGAGATGCTGATGGATGGTGGAGACATCTTTGGACAATAATCTGGGTCATTAGCAAGCTTGATAAGGACATGAGACTGATAAATATAAACAATTTCACACATAGGGTTAATATATATACAAATAAATAATACCTTATTTTTTAAAAGACAAGTTTCTTCAAAAATTTATATATGGTATATGATATGCAGGCTATTTTTTTCATAAATTAAGTTCGATTACTCTCCACAGTCCAAGGGATAAATTTTTCATTTAAGTTATATTAGAAATTTTATATAATATTCATAAAAATAAAATACTAAAAAAATGGGAATTAACACTTGTAATGATTATCAATTTAAAACAAAGATAATAAAATGAAATAGCAAAAAAAATAATAATTGATTTATTTCATTTATCTAGTATGCCCCCCTCAAGATGGTGAGAAGTGAGAGAATAATGATTTTGTCACGAAGACTATCTAGACTACTAAGAGAGAGACTTGATATGATTATTGGCAAGCTAATAATCATATGACACTTGGGTGACATGAATAACACTGTTTTGCTTATTTTCTCGAACAAAGTAGAAGTCAATGTAATGTTCATCATATGAAAATGGTACACCAAATTTGCATATAAGTATGTTGCATGAATATTATTATAATAGACTATCAGTGTGATAGGTGGAGTGATATTGAGTTTAAGAAATGAAGATTTAAATCATGGTAGAAAAAATTGCACCGTATTATGCTCTGACGGATGAGGGATCAATGGTATATTATTTTTTGGAGCATTATGAGATATTACTATTACCATAGAAACTAATGTGAGAACTTGTGGTGTTCAATCGCTAGTATTGTCATTGTATAATCCGCGAAGGGAGAGTTAAAAATTGTAATGAAGAAGTAGACTAAGATGAAGTTGGCTCAATAGTAGCGAAGAATTCATTTGGACACATATAGAAACTACTGTGATAACTTGTGGTGTTCAATCGCTAGTATTTTCATTGGGGAATGCGTGAAGGGAGAGTTAAAATTTGTAATGAAGAAGTAGACCAAGATGAACTCAATAGTATCGAAGAATTCATTTGGACACACTACAATAATCCCAAGGTGGGGAAATGCATTAATTTCAAGAGCTTTTTTATTGTGAAAGCAATGACTTGTGAAGTTTGAGAGAGATGCTCAAGATTACCAATAGGTGAGAAAATCTTGTTGGCTTCGATGAAAATGATGCCACCAAGTTTGGTTGGTATGGTGTTAGGATACACAAGCGTAGTGATATCATTGGCTTTTTTCATTTATTTTCATTCTATGAGATCTTGAATCCATTTGTGCTAGGATAGAAGTGGACTTTGGATGAGGGCATACTTTAAAATTTTGGGAAAATGAGAGATATCTAAGTTATTTGATGGATGATTTTAGTGCAAGTTAGTTGATTATCTGATTATGAAGTGTTTCACTACTACTAATGAAAATGATATCATATGAATATATCAAGAGATATATGAGTATTGATGTGTTCAACTTTGAATTCACAATGGTAATAAATATGCAAAGGGAACAAAGTTGTTGGAACCAAGCATGGGGTGCTTGTTATAGATCATATAGAGCTTGTTATAGGAGGCACATTTAAGTAGGGCTATTGAGATTAGGAAAGCCTAGTGATTGGTGCATATAGATACCCAAAATGAGATGACCATGAAGGAATTTTTTTTTCCTTATGTGCTTGATTGACCATGTGTTGACCTCTTTTTTGAATGAGGTCAGTAGGACCTACTTGGGCTTTGTTTAGGTAACCTGATGATTAGCAGGTGCCCACTTATCACTGATATATGCCCCAACAAAATCTAAATCCAACTCTTAACCAATGTTCAATCCAACTTCCAATCAACCATCAATCAAATTTCAATCACATTCCAACCCATCCCGCAATCTACACCTTCAATCAATTCCTAAATGACTTCTAATTGGTCAAATTAGGTCAAGTCAAATCTATTCACTACCTGCATTCAAATCAAAATTTTCAACTAATTAAGATCATTTCAATGTGTAACTCAAACACCCTTCAATATGTTTTGAGTCAACTCATGCATGGTTTAGATTGGTCAAGCCATTAAAGATGGTCAAACCTCATTATAAATGGGTTCGTTTGCAAAACACCAAGACTATCAATTTGAATCTTTGACAAACTATCCCACCAAAAACTTTACATCACTTTGACTTTACCTCAACACGGTTTGACTAGTTGACTGGTCAAAACTAGAAAACAAAGTCTTTAAACAAGCTCTTTGGTCAATCCCCATTCAAGTATCCATACCATGCTTTCGTGTGAGTATAAAATCATTTTAGATATTCTTTGGATCCATCTGGACTCCAACTTAGCTTCTTTGTCCGCCTTGACTTGTCAAAGGGTTATCAATGAATAAGGATAACTTCTTTGGTCAAAGCTCTTTCTCCCAAAGCTTCGTAATCCAAAACTCCACTCCAGCTCATCCAGCTTGACCCAGTATTAGTTCAAAACCTTTTCAAGCATCCTATGACCTAAGCTAGACCCATAGTTTAGCCTAGATTAGTAGTGCGCCCCTATTTTATTCTATCTCCCCCCCCCCCCCCCCCCCATGCTTGAGAATGACCTCATGTCATTTTCACCTAAGGTAGAGTGCTTATCAAAATTAGAACCCCTCCTCAATTTCCCTTACACCTCTTCTCTCTACCCCTCTATTGATACATGGAAACCTTTATTTTGGTTCCACCACTACCTTTCTTCTCACCATTGTGTATGCTGCTAACTCTCCAACTGACAGATCCCCTTTGTGGCAATAGCTTTCGACCCTGGCTAACTCCATTACTACCCCCAGGATTATCACGGGGGATTTTAATTTCTACAAAGATTTCAAAGATAAATTGGGTGGTGCTCACACTCATTTTAGTAAGCTGGGTGAGCTAAATGGGTGGATGTTCAACTCTGATACTATTGATCTCAACTCGATTGGCTTAAAGTATACTTGGTTTAATGGTCGAGTGGATGACCCAATTCACATCAAGCTTGATTGAATGGTGGTTGATTAGAAATGGTTGGAATATTTTCCTCTTTCTTACTATAAGGTGGCTCCTCCTTTATGCTCTGACCATTCCACATTGCTGCTTAAATCGGGTCACTACTCTATCTCTCCTGGTAGATTTCAGTTTAAAAATTATTGGATATGGATGAATGGTTTTTGGGATATTCTTTTTTCTTTTTTTTGCTTCTTTTAATGATGGTAGCCCTATTTTCAATTTATATGTGAATCTTAGGGCTCTTAAAGGCCTATTAAAGTAGAAAAAGTGGGCTAATGATCATTTCCTTAAAGTTCGACTAGAGGATTTTTTACACAAACAAAAGGTCTGCTTTGATCTTATTCAACAAAACCCAATGGACTACTCCTTAAATGTCTCTTTAAAATACATTAATCTTAACATATCCTTATATCAGAAGGCTTGGAATTCTTGGATTGTCCAAAGAGCTAAGGCTAAATGGCTTCAAAATGAGGAAGACGATTTGGGCTTTCTTTATGCCCGTATCAAAACTAGAACCAATTCTTCTCGGATTAAAGAAATTACCACTGATGAGGGGCACTTCTCTACTCCTCCTGATATTGCTAATGTTATTGTTGAACACTTTAGAAAGCTTTATAATCTCCATGTTTCTGGTGGCATTTCTGAGAACATTTTTCCTATTGGGGAGACTATTCTCACCAATTTCCTGACCTCTCTTATAGCTCCTATAACTGATAAATAGATCAAAGATGTTGTTTTTTTCGTCCCTTCCTCCTCTTCTCCATGACCAAACAGTTTTACTTTTTGAGTTTTACAAGGGGACTTGGGATATTATTGGACTTTATGTGATTAATATATGTTGTTAAAAATTTCTTCTCTGTTGGGCACCTACCAAAATGTGCTAAAGCTACGGCCATCACCTTGATCCCCAAACACCACCATGCCTCAAATATTTCTGATTATCGACCAATTTCTCTTTCCAATGTCTTTTATAAGACTATTGAAAAATTTTTGGCTAACCAGCTTAAAGTCATCATGCCTCTTATCATCCACATAAGTCAAGCGGGCTTCATTTCTAAGAGAATTTCCATTGATAACATTATTTTGGCCAATGAGATTTTAAACTACTTTAATGGCTCTTACCAGAGGAAATATTTTTGCGCGAAGCTAGATATTCGTAAAGCTTTTGATTCTGTCTCTTGGGATTTCCTGCTTTCTAGGCTTAGGCATAAGGGCTTTCCGGACAAATTCATATCTTGAATTAAGTGCTATATTTATGAGGTTCCCTTCTAGATTTGCATCAATGGGGCTCTTGAGGGGTTTTTCTTCTCCTTCATCGACCTTAGGCAGGGCTGCCCCCTCTCTCCCCTTTTATTTGTTGTTGTCATGGACGCTTTCTCTTGCACTTTGGATTATGGTGTTTTCTTGGGGATTCCTTATGGCCTAAACTCCCTTAGCCACCTTCTTTATGCCGATGATATTCTTATATTTGGGATTGCTTCTCTTACTAATGCTCTTCAGTTAGCTGAACACTTACAGAATTTTGCCATTGGGTCGGGCCTTCACATCAACAACTCTAAATGCTCCATTTTGTTTTTGTATCATGCTTTAGTGGAGGGCAAGAAACTACATCTCATTGCATGGCATAATACCACCTTACCAATATGCTTTGGAGGTTTGGGGATCCCTGATTTCCATTCTTTATCACATGAGTTTGGTTGTTCTTTTATCTGGAGACTTTATAATTCTGATTCTATGGCTGCTGAATGGGTTAGACTTAAATACACCTCCCCTTGGAGGCCCAACCACCCATCTTCTTCTAAGTTATGGAAGTTCATTCAAGAGGTGGCTGTTAAAATTAAAGGAAGTATTTATTTTAGGGTGACTGCTTTGAATTGTAGGCTTTCTATGATTTAGGATCGTTGGGTGGGGAGAAATTCTATTTCTGACCTATTTCCCCTATTCCCCCTTTATCTGGCCTTGATGGTCTCATTAAGACTATATGGGGGGGATTAAAACTATTTGGGGGGGGGGGGGGTGTTGGTGTTGGTGCTTTCCTGACTTCCTTCCCGTATGGGTTAGACAGATTATCTAGTGCACCCCTATTTCTGTTTCTTCATCTGCTGTTCATCATTAGACGGGCTACACCAATCTTATTTTTTAAAATTTTAGACTTCATTTTTTTAATGATATGACTAAAGTGGAGTGGTCTAAATTCATCTGGCATAAGAGATCGTCTCTTAGATTCTCATCTTACACATGGCTTTTGATTCGCAATGGGCTTAAATTGGCTGATGTGTTTGCCAAGAGAAACATTATTATACACTCTACTTGTCCTCTTTGTATGATTGATGAGGAGAATAGCAACCATATGTTTTTTCTTTGCGACTACTCCTTTGCGGTTTTAAGTCATCTTCTGTCTGTGTTGCACTGCTTTCTGTTTCGGCCCACCATGATGCAGGTTTTTCAATTTTTGGAGGATTTGGGGGATTACAACAGTAAGGCAAAATATTTCTGTTATTTCATGATTTGCTGTGCTATCTACTATATTTGGAGGGAACGCAACGATAGACGGTTTGCTGGATTAAAATCATCATCCACTGTGTTATGCAGCAAAATGGTTATTTCTATTTCTTCTAAGGTGGCTAAGTGGAAAAATGTTGAATTGCTCAAAATTTCTTTTCTGAGGTTCTTTAACCGAGTTTTGCT
The DNA here is from genome assembly GCF_001605985.2 of Dendrobium catenatum. NCBI lineage: Eukaryota > Viridiplantae > Streptophyta > Magnoliopsida > Asparagales > Orchidaceae > Dendrobium > Dendrobium catenatum. The sequence continues at coordinate 314,532 of NW_021319710.1, read as the reverse complement.
GGCTTTCTGGTTGATGTCGGTCTAGGACAATGATGTCCAGAACCTGCTATGCCCAATGCTCTCTTTGGATGGCAAATTGTTCCTGCTTGCTGGCGGTATTTCTCTTGGAATGGCATCTTGATACACCCAGTTCTTCTGCCCCTGCTTTCATCACTTGGCAACTAGGGAGGCTACGTGCGTTTGATCAGTTTGGTGGACAAGTTGATTGTGCTGATGCTTTGCTTGTTTAATAGCAGGTTTCATTTTCTTGAGTACCATCGATTAAGTTATTTTTGTCTCTCATTTCCTCGGGTTTTGATAGATTTTCTTTGATTTTGTAATTGGTTATTGGTTGTGGGCTTTTGTTTGTTTTGTTAGGCTCTTTTTATTGGTCTCTAATTTTTTGGTATATTAATATAAGGGCCTTGCCCTAAATTTTCCCAATAAAAAAGAAATCTTGCAGTTAGGTAGCCCATAAATGAGAATTTAATAAGAAACTCCAGAACAAATTTTTTTCAAATAAATAGTTTTGTGGTCGGTGGGAACGGGGTTTGAATCAACTGGAACCTGAACACTTTCAGAGCCGCCATGCTTTCGGTTGTGTCATGTGTGTGTGAGAGGAGCAATTATTACATCCTCTGACCGGACGTAGAGCTACCTTCGGCCACCAATAACATGTCGCCACGTGTTCTTACTCTTTACCACGCGGCCCGACGACTTGACCCGTAGCGGAACCCGAAAGTTCGCGATTTTCTCGGTATTGATCAGTATTTGGTAGGTATTGCTTTCAGCTGGAACTACAACTCGCTATTTGCTCAGGATTTGCTCGGTAGTTGTACCGAGTTTTTCTACAACTCGGTATTTGCTCAGGATTTGATCGGTATTGCTAGAAAAAACTCGTTACTCGGTAGAGAGAGAGAGAGAGAGAGAGAGAGAGAGGGTTGGGGTCCACACGAAACGAGCTGCTTCGTTTCATTTTCCTATAGATTCCTTGGCTCTTTATATGGAGATCTAAGTCGCCATGTGGAAGGGCAGGCAAAGAGGCAGCTTGACAGTGAAGACTTCTTATGGTCTTCACTCTACAAAATATTAGGTAAGGAAGTGAAGATAAGATATTTGTGTGTGTAAGAAAGAGAGAAAAATATGAAAGGTGGAGAAGGGAAGATGGACAGGAAAACTGTGGAGAAGCTCAGACGAATGCAAATGAAAGCTCTTTGCTTAAAGCTTGCAAACCTCATCCCACAAGATTATCTTTCTAAGGTATTTATACAATTATTCATTCATTCTGTTCATCAACTGGTCCTCTCCATCTTTCCCCTCACCCAATACACACTGTGTAGATCTTTACCCCTAACCTGCTCCTAAAATTTTGGAGCTCTAATGCTCTTAATAATCCTTTGAGATGTTCAGATATTAGTTGTATTTGAAGGGAAGGGGAGATATTAGGTTTTTATATGTGCATCTGATAGTCATGGAAAAGGAGGTTTTAAGGTCCATTTTTTTTATCTCTACAGCTAGCATAATCGGATTTTTAACAAGGAGAAATTTTTATCAAAATATTATGGATCAGAAGAATGTTGCTGTAAACCCTAAATTTACTGGCTTTAAGGAGATGCAACTCGTGCCTAATCTTTGTATTTGTTTCTTGAAGGAGAACAAAGGAAAGCTAATTTCAGGGAGAACCACTACCTCTCCACTACTTGAGAAATAATGATTCTTTATACCAAATATTTCTAAAGTGTATTTAACTAAAGTTAGGAAAAAAATCGGTCCGGATATCTGATCTAATTTTTTTGTCTTGTCAACTGTGGAACTTATCGATTATGCACGACTCGAAAATACGCCCCAAAATGCATAATGTATGATCTAAACTATTTTAAAAAACAGTTTGTATAAAAATATTATATTGTTTTGTTATTACTATTTTTTCCATAATAATAATAATTTAAATAGCATATTTTTTAATTTATTGTTTGATTCTAGAGTTTATAATTGTTTTATGAGTTTACTAATTGTATTTTATTTTTTTTAACTTTTTTCTTAATTTATTTTATTTATATTTTACATTATGTATTAAAATATCAATATGAGATGATACCTAATAATAAAAAATATATATGAAATTACTATTTTTTTTCTTTTAATTTCTTCACTGGCCTACAGGCTGATGCAAATTATTTTATTATTATTTTTTTCTTCGTTGAATATAACGACATTAAACAAATGACTTGGCTAGCACGTGTTACATGCGTCCAAGCGAATCTAACTCATTATATTTGATGTTCAGATCCGGTGGGTGCAATATCGTCAGCTTTATTTCGGTCAACCACCCCTTTTAAAATATATGTAAATTCTAAATTAACTCGAAGCTCTTCCTATATAATATTCAGGAAAATACTTCACAACAAGACCACTTAGATCGAGCTGCTGCATACATACACAACCTGACACAACGGATTCAGAAACTGAAGCACAGGAAGGAATTAGGGATATGCAATTATATGGAAAGCGATACAGAAATCGAAGATTCAACCAAGTTAGAGTTCAAGTTCCCAGTAGTTGAAGTCAGGCATCAGGACCAAAATTTGGAGGTTCTTCTCATCACTGGTTTGAAGAAGAAGTTTGCCTTACATGAGGTCATTGGCATTTTAGAGGAAGGAGGAGCAGATGTGGTCAATGCTAGCTTCTCAATTGTCGGAAACAAGATCATCCACACAATTCATTGCCAGGTAAAATAATATATCATCGACATATAAACTTGAACTTGTATCTTTGACTGTGACTTATAAGAATGGTTTGATCCTTTGCAGGCTATTTCGTCTAGAATTGGGTTGGAAGCTTCAAGGGTGTCTGAAATGCTCCAGCAATTGATGAGATGATCAGTTTATATTTTATTGGAAAAATTTATAATCAGAATACCTTGATAAAAAAATTTAAATAGATTTTAAGATGAGTGTGATATGTAGATAGTTAATATTATATTTATCTTAAAATAAATTTAAAATTTTGTGATTCATTCTGCTTATTTTTTTAATCAAATATTCTGATATTAAAAGTTCCCTATTTTTATAGTGAAATAGGAGGCTTTGTGAACCTAGGTAAGAAACTAATGGAATGGGATATGGTTTTTTTTGTATATGACTCAAGTAGTATTGGTTGATATCCAGGATCATTCTTGTGGTGATTAGAGCAATCATGTTTGGATATTAATTTCCGTATCCCTTCTGTGTCTTTATTATATATCAAAAGGCGTTATTTGAAAATATTGTTCTCTATAGAAATTCCTCTTGAGGGCTAGTATGTTTGTCATGAATTGGTAGTTACCTATGAAGCATCTATAAAGACATTTATGAGTATTCATTTAGTTCCACAATTAACTCGACTTATTAATAGACGAGTGGAAAAAAAGACAATGAATGAAATTAAATGCGACTATCAGATGCAAAAAGAGAAACAAATGTAAAATTACATCCTTATTTTTGCAGCAGCCTTAAAAATTATTTGACTTCACAATGATGATGTGACATCACCTTTCATTGGGCCCCCCTTATAAATTGGTGTGATTTCATACTGGGAGAATTTTAGTTCTAGTCTTAGCAATTTGAATGGTAGCGAGTGCACAAGATCGAATTTGACCCTATTGCATTATCTCTCTCCAGTGTGAAAGCATCGATGAAGGGCACCTTCTATATTGAGAGTGCTACGGGAACTTGGATAGAGAAGAAGGCAATATATACCATTGAGGCATCATTGAGCAAGGACATTAATTGCTCAACTGCTTCCTGGACTTGTTGAACTTGTCGCAGCATCACCTCTGATGAAAACTAGGATGTAAAATGGGGCAACTACTAAGATCATTGAGATGTCGATTATGGGGAATAGTGAAATAAGGCTTGACATAGCTGGGAGTGCGAGTCCTCTTATGGATGTTACCACGATAGTGAAGGAGAATGTGGAGACCTTGTTGTCATGAACGAAGAGGTGAGTCCAACGTAGGGGACCTCTGTTGGGAGGTGTAATGGTGGTGACCACTTCCATTTAAGAAGGTTTTAGTGTGCAAACATCACTTGCTGTGGTTGGTAAGAGAAAGAAAGATAACTTTAGTTACTTAAAAAATAGGTTTATTGCAAAAAGTTCCCCATCGTAAGAGAGCCAATAATTTGTCTTTCCTTGAGCAAGCTATTGCATTGTTTGTCATGTAGGTAGGAAATGAAGGCTCTAGAGTGATTGCTAACTTTCTAGTATTAATGGAGAGCCATTATGTGTGATCACCTTTTATAAATTCGCTTGAGCTGGCTTACTTGACTTAACTCCTGATGAAATTTTGATATTGACAACAAGGGCACCAACTGCTGAAGACACCAAGATTTGGAACTTATCGGATTGGCAGACTTAAATAATGCTACGGAGTTGGTAGTTACCAAATAGCAAATAGTCGTCAACGAGTAGGTTGTAGAAGGCAAGCTCGCAGTGGCGGTTTTAATAGTCAAGGTTGAGGCTGTCACTATAGGAAAAACAATTATTTTTGACAAACCAAATCTCTCAAAAATGAATGTTAGCCGTAAAAAAAATAGACTTCGCCGACAAATTCTTGATGAAAAATAGGTCAAAGGTAAAATGCACGTTGGAAATACGTTATCGATGGAAATAGGACCTCCAGTAATATTCTGTCATATTCACCGGTGGTTTTTAGTTGGAAATGTAGTCTAAAAAATGGCGGTTCCATATCCTTATTTTCGGTGGGATTTCCGCCAGAATTTTTAGCGGACTATATCTTCTTGAAATACCGGTGGTCAAGTTATCAATTATTTCTGCTGATATAACTAGCGGGTATCACCGAAGGAATGGCCACCAGAACTTCTAGCAACAATTCATCATATCGTTGTTACCAGCGAATAATCTGCCTGAAACTTATACTATAAATAAAAAAAATAGACCTTACTCTTAAATATTATACATTAGAACAATCATGCAAAACATACATATATCATACGCACTTTTCAACTTTGAAAAGAAATACTAATGCTATATGTAATAAGACATTTGATAACAAAAATATATACTTCAATTACCAAATAAATCTAAAATAAACATCAAGTTCATTACACAATAAAAATAGACCATAAAATTTTTAAACATATAGTAATACAATTTCCAGTAATAACAAGAAGTCTAATCAGAATCAGTTTCGTCATTTCCCTCCTTTGTCAATCCTGACCGCTTTCCACTGGACTGCTCCCTCGTTATCTGCAACTCCGCTAATATCTGACTTCTCTACATCTGCATCTGCATTTGTGTGTTAGTTTTATAAAATCCAAGATAATATTGATGGAAAACATTTTTTATAAAGCTTCTAACAAATACGAGAAGGCTTCAGGTGAATCTCATACTCTACTAAGTCCCTAACTGAATTTTGACTCCTTGGGCAAGGTTATAGTCTCAACCTCGAAAAGACGGTAATGGTGTAAAGATAGACCGATATTCACCTTTGATTTAGGATATGCATGGCATTCACCCCCTCCCAATTAAGGTATAATCAACTCTAGGAGATTCAATTTGACCTCTTTTATATAGGTTAACGCGATCGAACAATACTCTGATAAATAATCTCGTATAAGTCAAATACTTTTGATGGATTTCTTCCAATATTTTCCATATAGGTTAATGTCATTAAGTAACACTTAGACAAACAATTTCAGATATATCAAAAATCCTTGGTGGATTTCTCCAAATTAAAGTTAATACCATCGAGTAATGCATTAAGAAAATTCTTAAAAAGGCACGCTCATGAGGTAGCCTTGAAAAGAAACTAGTAGTGAATAATGCCCTCTTTAGAAAGAACTTATGAGCGCAAGAGGTAGATAGATTCTCCACACATAACCATGGGACGACATGCCCATAAGGTAGCCTCAATGGGAAGCAAGTAGTGGACATGATTCTCACTAGAAAGACTCCATATAAAAAAAATGGTTGACAGTGTATCCACTAATTCAAAAGTCTCAAAAAGTACAATCCTTAGAAAGGTTTATGATTATCTAAAAGCCTTTAAAGGCAAAATCCTTAGAAAGAACAAGTGTATATAAAACCTTGGAAGGTAAAATCCTCAAAAGGTAAATATACACCTAATACCTCAAAACGTGTAAGCCTTGTAAGGATTTAGTGTAACAATTCAAAAAATTGAAAATAATTGAAAATGGAAAATTTTGAATTCCCACTTAATTTGTAGTACAGTGAAGAGAAAGAGAGAAAGCTAATTTTTAGCGGCTAGATCACTTTTCTTCTTTTACAAAAATTGCTCAGATCACTATAGGTGATTTTGATCCTATCTTTATTTTCAAATATTTTGATTCTTATTATTTGATACTCTCCAGAACTAATTTATTGTTAATTTCCCAAATTCATTGAATTTTTACCACACAACTTTTTATATTTTATTATACTAATTATCATTAACAATTTGATTGTATTATTTATTGAATTTCACCAAGTAAAATTGAAGTTACTATATTTTATACTATTTCTATTGATTGAATAAATGATATTTTTACTATAAGTATATTGTTAATATAAACAATATAAATGGATGTGGGCAAGATAGTAGGCCGATAGACTTTTCTTTAAATAATGTGGTTTAATGTTATCCTCTACTAATTCACTAATACTGATTTAGAGTTATAAATTGATGATTATTTTGTTAATGAAAAAAGAGTGATTACTATATTTACTGAGCCAACAAGATACTGATACAAATTATTACTTATTGGAAAAATACTGCTTAAATAAGGATTTCATACTTATTTAGTATAACTACAAAAATGCATATTGTTGATTCATTGTTACTGTTCATATACAATTTTATTATTTTATGATTACAATTTATTGATTTAATTTCATAGTACAAATTTACTATTATTGCGATCTATTTTATTACAAACACTATATTGATACTAGTGTCGATACTACTATTGATTCATTGTACGTATTGATTAGTGATACTGATTCACTGTACAAATACTGAGCATGCAACGTATAAATCATGTGATTAAGATATAGGTATGATATGATATATATGCCATAAAGCTTTATGGGTCCCACAATTATTTTATCCCTTAAGTTTGAGGGGGTACATTTTATCAAACAATAAAAAGATAAAAAATTTATCGAGATACCACGGAATCACATACGAGATGGCAAATGGTTATACCACGACGAGGTGACAAATGACATTGGATGGCTATAATACAATGAGGCTATGAACGACAGTGATAAACCACATGAGATGACTCACGAAAATGAGAGCGATGAATGGGTGGAAGGGAGAAATTACGGGCAGATGACCGTGAAAAGCTGGAAGTTGTGCTTCCTTTGGAAGAATCGCAAGTGGATTTTCTACCAAAAATATTTCCAGCTACTATTCCACCAAGAAGAAGTGTCAGATTTAAGTAAGCCAGTGGATATTCCATCAGGACATTTTCGACACATTGTTTACCGGCAAATTTTGTCGTCTTAAAAGAACCAGCATCCTGCACAATAGATATGAAAGTTCATATTGGTTGTTAAACCTTATTGAATTGTCCCAAGGCTAATCAAGAGGGGGGTAAATTTGTTATAAAAAAATAAATTTCTTTGATTTTTTAAAACCTTTGTAGATCTTCTAGAAAAGTAAATCATTAATCCTGAAATATGTAGTTGATTATAGAATTGATTATCATAAAGAATTTTTCAACAATAAAAATTTTAAATGCAAATAATAAAAATGTAGGAGAAATTAAAGACAACATAAGAACACCAAATTTTATAGTGGTTCAATTCAACTTGACCTATATCCAATCCAGAGAGACTTCTTGTACAAGTATTGTACTAAACAATAGTGACTCTCCTTTTGCCCCTATATCAAGGCAACAAATTCCTTACAAACTCTCTTCCACTAACCCAATGCGGTAGAGAACCATATCTTTTTACACTCTTTAAGTGATGGTAGAGTACTATCACGTCCTTTTTCACCCTCCTGATGAAGGCAGAGAACGGTCTTCTTTTATAATCTCCAAGTGATGGCAATGTACCGTCATGTTTTTTTTTCACCCTCCTGGTGAAGACAAAGTACCTAGATCCAATCTTGAATATCTTCTCTCACGAGCCTCCAAACAAAGTGGGTATAAACTTGAAGAAGACGAATATATTCTCACTTTGAGCAACCTTGAGAATCATTTACAACTCCTCTTCACTAGATCTCTCACTCTTCACTCACAAAATTTCTCCCAAACACACTCTTAATGGTCCCTCTCAAGAGAAATTTGCAGCAAAGGATTGTTGAGACAATTTTTAGGACTCTTTATATAGAAAACACATAAAAAAATTATCTAAAAACTAAAATTTTCAAGAGAACTATCCTACCTTTATATTGTATGATCATGGATCATACCATAATAATGATTCAAAAATTAAGGCTTCATTTGGTACGAAGTTGGATGAACTCAATTTCATACACTATCAATCATCTGTACAAATACATATCATACTATACGAACAGTTCAAAAAATAAATGTGTTTGTTAAATACGATGCGGAAGAACCTAATTTTGTACTCTATCAATCATATATAAGACTATAAATTATATTATATGAACAATTCAAAAAATAAATGTGTTCATTCGGTATGATCTAGAATGAACCTAATTTAATACTCTATCAGTCATTTATATGACTTGACATTATACAATATGAATAGTTAAAAAATTTAAGTTATGCTTTGATTAATTACATTTTGGAGGAAAACTATGTCAAATCATATAGTACGATTAGATATCATACAATACATTAGAAAAAAATTCAATTTAAATTTTATCTCTCTCCCCCTATGTGTGTATGCACGATTACCCAATTAAAATCACAGTTTGCTTAGACTCAAGAAATAAAAATAGAGATATACAGACTCTATTACATTAAATCTTATTATATCCTATCTTGAAGTCTTTAGCAATCTAGAATAGTATATGATTTCTCTGAAATGTTAGTACATTGAAAAATAAATAGAAATATCCTATATATGCTAGGAGAAATAACTAAAATTATCAGAATAATAATTTTTTTATCATAAAAAATCAAAAACTTAATCTTAATTTATGAGTTGCAATTATCTCTAACATTTTTATGATGGCAAAAATAATTATTGTTTGAATTAAAATTTAGGTTTTTTCTCAGAAGCTCCAGCTCAATGAATAATAAAATAATAATAATGGACAAAAAAAATTTGTCCTCCTTATTTTATTTTATTTTTTATAAAAAACTCTGATATTAACTCGCAAGAAATACATAAGACAAACACACAAAAATATAAACACCAAAACACAAACACCAAAAATATAAACATCAAAACACAAACACAAGACCAAGAAGACTTCAAACAAATACAAACTACATCCCCCTTTTGACATCAAAAAAAGAGGAGAAATAAAATATGTAATATAAAATCCTCTTAATATGTCAGATGTTATGGATGAATTTAAAAGTCGATAAGAAAAAGAGTTTTAAAATTTGCAAGAACAACATTGAATTCGTGATGCAAAAACTCATATTTTAAATCAAAAGACAAATAAGATAACAATAGTTGATCATGTTCAATATTTGTTCTAGAAAGCAAATTATTAAATAGAATAATTGTCATAAAAATAATTAAATAAAAATCAAATAGTTTTAAATTCAATAGTTAAAATTATTATTTAATGCATGGATTTTTCTAAGAATGGGAGATATAGAGGAAAGACTTAAATGTTGTGTGAGCTCATTTTAAATTTAAGCTCATTATCAACTATAATTAAAAAAAAAAACATGTTGCCGCAATTGCATATCATTTGATTTTGAACTTTATTTAATGAACATTGCACATCTTTTTAGGTTGGGCTAATTTTGTGTCTCTTTACAAATTTGACACACTTTGTGCATCTTTTCACATTTTGTTAATTCCACAACCTAAATCAACAAATATTAGCTTGTATTATTATCTTTCAAATAAAAGAAAAACTTTCTCATATAAGAAAGTTTAAATTACAATACAAAATTCAATAGATAACCATAAAATCAACACATTGAACAAGAAAATAAAAGAAAAATAAGTCACCATTTTTGTAATAATTATAACTATAAGATAAATGTTTATTAGAACATAAAGATGATCTCCTTATCTAATTCTAATTATATTTTGATTTAAGGTTTGAGAAAAAAAATGTACTAAGGAAATAACATTCTAATGCAAATATATTTAAATTTTCATCCTTTAGATTAACATTCTTAGATTAAGCAATAGTAACTTATAGATGATTTAAGAGGATTAAAAAACCAAACAAGTCAACAACAACCACTGCCTTTTTTTAAAATAACACAGACTCAAACATAAAGCAAATACAACTAACCCTAAACAAAAACATCTAAATATAACATCATAAAAACCAAATTATCAAAATATAGAATAAAAAAAACTAAACTAAAGCTCTGGGGAATCTTGATCTGGAGGAGGTTGTGGAGGATTGGACAAGATAAAGTAGTTGTTGATGGTAGCTACTTGAGTATTAAGTGAATAAATTGTCTTCTAACCCAGTTAATATCCTCATTGTATCTATAGTCCTACTAGTCAAAATGAGTCTCAATATAATCAATTCGTTGATCTATGAGACTCGAGGTGATTGAATCTATGGATTAAATCTTAGTAAAATTAATTCTTAGGTCTAGGAATAGGAGCAGGTGTAAGTGCTAGAGCATGTCCCTCTTCATCAAACTCATCTCCTTCATCCCCTTGATCCTGGTGGGAAAGAATGTGAAATCAAGCATAGGTAAAATAGATAGGTAGTTTATTTGGGAGATTGAAATGAATAAGTTTGTATTTCTTCTCAAGGATGTAGGCAATCAAGTATCATAAGGCCACATTTTTCTTCCTTCTAGTGATATGGAGTCTGATGTTAGTAAGGTTATTGATATAGTTCATAATCAACTAGGCTTCATAAAATGGAGTGTTTGACATTATGTAGTACATTACTAAAGTAAGAAAATGAGTGATATTGACTCAATTACAAACTTTAGGAATAATGGAGGTTCTTAAAAGATGTTGTCTGATTCTAGCATTTTGTTTTAAAGTATGAACAAGGGGTAAATGTTGGATTAAAGGTATCCTCCCTAAGAGTTTGATTTATAGTAGGCAAAAAAAAAAAAAAATCATTTTGAAATCATAGAATGTGTCATTACTCCTTCAGTTCTATGATGTAAAAATGTGCCTAAATCCTTTTTTGTGATTTCTACCCATTGGTGGAAGACATATGAAGACACATTATGGTGTTATTCTCTTCACATTCTCATATTGGCAAGAAAAGAATAAAAAGTGTCATAGTGGAATGAGTAAATCAATGTGAGAATGAAAGAAAACTGAGTGGAGTTAAACAGAGGCATAACTTAAAAATAATTATATTCTTGAATAAGAAGACGAGACAGAGTAATTTTTCCTTGAACAAAATGATTGACGCTTTGTTCATTCTCTCTTGAAAAAAATTTATCATCTCGTTCAGTACGAGATGAACTTCTGAAGTGACGTAGTTTGCTACTTCTTTCCATTTGAAGAGGATTGAACATAAGAGAATCTGAATGTGAAAGATCTTGAAAATAGATTCAAAGAACAACTTCCAATTTATAAAAAAATAGACAATTTTGTACAATACAAAATTGGGTTCATACGTATGACTTTGAACTTCATATATTATGAATAAAATTTCATATATGCGAATATAAAAAGTTAAGAACAGTTATTGTAGTGAATTGACTTTTCATAAAATTACCTTCCCGATGAGTCATTTCATATGACCTTTGACCAAAATTGATCGTACAGACAAACATGTGTTCATCTAGGATGATTATCAATAATGATCATACCAACCGATTGAATTCATCAGCATGCAAATCGACAAGTGGATCTTACAGAAGAATAGGTGTTCATCTGGGACTATTTATGAACAATGATTATACCTTCCAGTTGAATTCATCCGCATGAAAACTAACAAGTGGATTGTACAGATGAACATGTATTCTTCTGGGATGATTATCAAACGATAACCTCCCTAAACCCTAAATGAATTCTTTCTGAAGCATTTTTCCATGTGTTCATATAGAAGAACGATTGATGATTCGCACAAATGATGAGGTGTTCATACCGCATGATTACCATGAAAATTTATCAATAATTTGTATGTCCAACTCAAAAAGAGATCATGAAAAATTTGGAGAATTTGTAAAGTTTGAAAGAGGTTCATACAATATGAATGGAAATAAAATTTTAGATTTGCACATGATGATTAAGATAATTTTTTATAATATACCAAATAAGACCCATTAAAAAATAATAAAAGGATAAGTAAAAAAATAATAAAGAAGTACTAAATAAGACAAACCAAAAATAAAAAATAAAATACAATCATAAATACAAAAAAAAATACACAATAGCATTTTTTAGACTTACAATTTTTCAAGCATGAATATCAATAACACCCAATCTAGTTTTAAGGTGCTAAAAGTTTCAAAAACTAATGGATTTATAAAATATCTGTAAGTTGATTTTCAATAGCTACATGATGTAGCTCAAATTTTCCTTTGGTAACATGGTCATATATCTTTATGCTTAGTCCTGAAGTGTTGGATTGGATTCTTTGAAATGCAAATGACACTTATATTATCACAGATGATTGGAATAGTGAAAATTAAAAAACCTAAATCTATAAGTTATTATTTTAACTAAAGAACCTATGCCACACCACTTCTTAAGATTATATATTCTACTTAAGTAGTGGAAAGGGCAACTGAGATATATTTTCTGCTAGACAAGGAAACTAAAGAGTTTCTTATGAATTAACATGTTTTAGAAGTACTTTTTCTATCAACCCTATATCCTATAATATAAAAATTAGAATATCCAATGATTCCAAAAGAAGTGTTATGCCTAGGATATGAAATCCTAAGTTTTGAGTTCCTAAAAGATATCTAAGAATTCTTTTAACAACAGTCAAATGAGATCTTTTATATCAGCTTAAAATTAAGCATAAAGAAAAGCACTAAACATTATTTTAGGTTTGCTAGCAGTTAAATAAAGTAATGATCCAATTATCCCTCTAAATTTCTTTTGATCAACAGATTTGCCTTTAGAGTATTTATCTAACAGAATTAAGGAACTTATAAGAGTACTTATTAGTTTAGATTTATTCATTTCATACTTATTAAGGATCCATAATGTACATTGATAAACTAAGAAATGTGCCATCTTCTTTTTGCTTTATGTTAAAATCAAGAAAGTAACTCAAATCTCCCATCAAATTCATTTCAAAATTATTACTCATTATTTTTAAAAAATCATGACAAAGATTTTTGTTAGAGGATCCAAAGAAAAAATCATCAAAATAAATTTGAACAATGAGAATGTTATCTTCTACTCTTTTTATGAAGAGAATGATGTCTACACTCCCTTTAACAAAAGATTTTTATAGTAGGAATGTACTTAGCCTTTCATATCATGCTCTAAGTGCCTGTTTTAGTCCATACAATACCTTTTTCAATTTAAATATATTTTAAAAATTATGAATGTTCAAAACCTAGAGGTTGCTCAAGTTAAACATCCTCTTTAATCAACTCATTAAGAAAGACACATTTAACATCCATTTGAAATAATTTAAATCCTTTAAAATAGGTAAAGTTTAGAATTACCCTTAATACTTCAAGTCTGGGTACAGGGGCAAAGTCTCCTCAAAATCAATTCTTTCTACTTGATTGTACCCCTTGACTATCAATCTTGCCTTATTTCTAACCCTATACCTGAATCAATCATCTTATATTTGAAAACACACTTAGTTTCAACAATACTTTAATTTTTTGGTCTTTCTAGCAACTCCCAAACATCATTTCTAACAAATTTATTCAACTCTTATTTTATAGCTTGAATCTAAAATACTTCAGAAAGTGCTTGACTTATGTTAGTAGGTTCAATCATTGAAATAAATGGTGAGCGATTCACTTCTTTGCTAAATCAATGCCTATTTCTAACACCTTCACTTGTATCTCCTAAAATACGTTTTTAGGTTGATTTTTAGAATATTTGCATTTTCTAGGCAATATATTTTCTGTTCAAACCCTTTTTTTAAGATTTATATTTTCCATTTCTTGAATATTTTCTTCAACATCTTCTTCTTGTAACCTAGACCCTCCAGAAATACCAGATTCATCAAAAACTACATGAGTGGTCTCATTTACTATCAAAGTCCTTTTTTATTAAAAACTTTATAGGATTTTTCAAAGCTTGAAAATCCTAAAAAAATTCTTTCATCAAATTTATGATCAAGTTTTACCTAAAGATTTTAGCCATTATTATGAATGAACACTTTACATCTAAGTATAAATAGATGTGAGAGGTTAGGTGTTCTACCTTAAGAAGTTCATTGGATGTCTTATTCAACTTAGATCTAATATTCACTCCATTTAGAATATAATAGAATGTATTTACCACTTTAGCCTAAAGTATTTAGGAATTGAATATTTAGCCAACATGGCTCTAGCGGCGTCTACCAATATTCTATTCTTTTTTTCAACAACCCTATTTTATTGAGTGGTCCTCTCAGTTGAAAAGTTGTGATCTATCTTTTACTCTTTACAAAAAATTTAAAATTTTAATTTTCAAATTCTTCACCATTGTCCCTATGAAGTAAAAGAATTTTACAATCTAGCTTCCTTTGAATCCAAGTTGAAAAACCTTTAAATTCATCATAAAAAACCTTTAAATTCATCATATAATTCACTCTTATGTGATAAGAATCTAATCCAAGTGAACCTAGAATAATTATCAATAATCGCATACCCTAAAACTTTCCCTCCTAGACTTACAGTGCTAGCGGGTTGAAAGAAATTCTTGTGAAGGACTTCAAAGTGTTTGCTAGTTCTAAGATCTTTAATTGAATAAAAGGACTTAAATTATTTCCCTTATTGACACGAATAACACAAGTTATTCTTAGGGAATTTTGATTTATTTATGCCTCTAATCAATTCCTTTTGGGTATCTTCTTAAGATTTTTCATGCTTACATGAAAAAATTTTATATGTCATATCCAAGATTCATCAGCAATGGTTTTAGACAAAATGCATTAGAAGATTTAATATAATTTAAACCTAACATATAAACATTATTTATCCTATTTTCATGCAACACATCAGCTCTATTTTAGCTTATAATACAGCTTGTATGTAAAATTTTTTGTTAAAACCCTTATTACAAAGATGACTAAAACTTAGCGAGTTATATTTTAAGCCTTCTACCAATAAAATATTTTCAATCAAAAAATTAATTATGTTACCAATCATACCCTATGAACCTATCACTCTCTTAATGGTGTTATCTCCAAGTATCACTTTGCCTCTAGTCCTAGCCTCCAGCGATATAAATTGATTTGCATCTATAGTCATATATTTTGAACATCCACTGTTTAGGTACCAAATGCTCACACGAGAGCTTGCATTAGAGTATTTCTATAAAATTATTAAACATTAGACCTGGGAACCTAAATAAATTTGGGTTCACCCCTTGAAAATGATAATCCAGATGCATGTTTGATATGTTGTGATTGATGCATCTTAGGTCTTCACACTAAATATGTTCCACTATGAATAGTGCAAGTGTAAAAAATATGCCCCAACTTGCTACATGAAAACATTTAACACTAGAAAAATGATTTGCTAATCTATGTGAGGTATAATATCTTTTCCTAAGTTTTAAACTTTTATTCTTTTGGTTAGGATTATTAAAATGTTCAAGTGTGGGAGCTGAACTATTTTTCTTAAAAGCTTTCAAATTTTTTTGAAGATATGAGTTTGCACTTTCCAAAATAGAATTTTCAATCTTCAAATCATGTTCCCTTTGATTAGATTCATCCATAAATTCTTTAAAGCCATTTTCAAACTTAATATAAAATGTTTTCAATAGTTTATGCTTCTTATTCAAATTATCAAATTCATCTAACAAAGCCATGTGATTGTTGTCTATGTATGCATGATATTTTCTAAGATTTTCATGCTCTTTTGGTAAATTCAAATACTCAATACTAAGATTAGCATGCAATTTTTTCAAGTTTTCTCTATGCATGATTTTTCTCAAAAACTTAAAATAATTCATTGTAGGATAGGTCACATATCTCGCTTGTTCTGAATTATCAAGTTTATCTTCCATTAAGCACAAATTTGTAACCTCTTATTCTGCTTATATTTTTAAAGAGTTTGAAGCTGAGTCAGCCTAGAAATCTATTTGCATTCTTTTTTTCCCCTTCTTAATGTTAATTTTATCCTCAACTTTCTCCTAGTTAGGATTAGCTTTGAGATTTTGGCACTCAATCTTTATATGTCCAGCCTTTCTGCATTCATAATAAATGACTTCATTAGAAACTTTTGAATTCTTATTGAACTTACATTTGTTCCAATGCTGATGTCATCATTACTTTCTCTTAAGAAAACTTTTGAATTGCTTAATCAATAGTATAATATCTTCATCATCCTCTAGCACTTATTGATCACTCTTTGAATCATCAACTTTTAAAGCAATATTTCTCTCTTACCTTTTGTCAACTACATCAATCTGTCGTTGTTTCACTTCTTACTCGTAAGCAATAAGTGATCCAAGAAAATTATTAATAGAATATATATTTAGATATTTAGACTCAATTATGGGAGTTACCTCATCATCATAAGCAGTAGGTAAATAATATAATTTTTTTTTAAAACTTTTTCTAAGTTTATAAGTTCGCTACCTAAAACATGCAATGGGGTAATAATCTGAGTAAACTTTATATACATATCAAAAACTAATTCATTTAGTTTCATGCAAAATAGTTTATAGTCATGTAATAAAATATTTAACCTAGATTACTTTTCCTCATTTGCTCCTTATAAGTTATGCAAAGACTATCCCAAATTTCTTTTCCAGTTTTGCAAGTAGAAACAAGTAGGGGTGTCAATTTTGGGTCATGAGTTAGGTTCAGGTCGAACCCAAAACTGTCCCAGCATTATTGGGGTTTGGGTTGACCCAACCTTTTTTTGTAAACAGAGCAATTTTATGGACCTGAACCCTACCTACAGACATGGCAACGCCGGCAGTACGGGTTGGAAATAATAGCCAGCTAGTGTCCGACTGCAGTGGATCTAGGTAGAAGCGATCGATGACTGATGTGGGATACAACATGATGCTGGACCACCTGGACGTGACACAGAACTTGAGTGGGACATGATCCGATGCTAGCCTCGGGACGTGACACGATGCAACAAGGCCGGGAAGTCGAGGTAAGTGGGAAGGCAGGCCCGCACAGGCGAGGCAGACAGGAAAACTCGGGCAGGGCTGGTCAGAGTGAGTAGATGGGTTGCTGGGTCATTCTGGGTCATTCCTGGGTTCCCCGGTCAACCCGAACTCTACCCGATTTTTCAAATGGGTCATTTTTTGGGTCATTCTTGGGATCCCTAGTCAACCCAAACTTAAAATTTTTGGGTCAGATTCGGGTTGAGTTTTTGGGTCGGGTCCAATATTGACACCCCAAGAAACAAGCATATAATCCTCAAAATTCAAAACACTAAAGAACTATTTAAATATTTTACAATTTACTATGCTAATTATATTTCTTCTAAAGTATACTCAGTAAATGATGTTTCAATTTTAATGCCATCAATAATTCTAGTAGATCTAGTGTAACCTTCATGTAATAATATATACATAGGATAATCAAGTAATTGTAGAAAAGTAGACATATGAGTTTTTAAAAAATAAAAAAGGAATATTAGCCTTCAGTAGTATTCCAATTTTTGAAATTAGCCATGATCATTTTTCAAAAAGTAGCCTAAACCTTAATTTTTGAAATTTGCTCTGATTCCATTTTCAAGTTTGTATCAGTTGTTAGACCTTATAGAATTGTCCCAATGCTAATCAAGAGGGGGGTGAATTGGTTATTAATAAAATAATTTTCTTAAATTTTTGAAAACCTTTTTAGATCTTTTAGAAAATTAAATAACTAATCCAAAAATATGTAGTTATTTATAAAAATAATTATCACAAAGGATTTTTCAACCATAAAAATTATAAATGCAAAAAATAAAAAATGCTGAAAAAATTAAAAATATCGTAAAACTTTATAGTGGTTCGGTCCAACTTGACCTACATCCACTCCCTAGAGACTCATTCTCCAAGTATTACACTAAATAACAGTGACTCTACTTTTGCCCCCACATCAAGGTAGAGAATCCCTTACAAACTCTCTTCCACCAACCCGATGCAGTAGAGAAACATCGCCTTTTACACTCTCCAAGTGATGGCAACATACAATCACATCCTTTTTCACCATCATGGTAAAGGCAGAGAATCATCGCCTTTTACACTCTTCAAGTTATGGCAGCGTACCGCCACATTCTTTTGCACCCTTCTGGTGAAGGCACAATACCTTGATCTAATCTTAAAGATCTTCTCTCAAGAGCCTCAAAATATGTTGGGCAGAAACATGAGGAAGACAAAGAGATCCTCACTTTTGGCAAGCTTTTGAATCTCTCATAACTCCCCTTCACTAGATCTATCACTCTTCAGTAGAATGTTTTGAATCCTCACAAAATTTCTCCCAAACATACTCTCAAGGGTCCCTTTAAGAGAAATTAGTAGTAAAGGATAGTTGAGATAGTTTTTAGGACTCTTTATATAGAAAAAAACATGAATAACCATCCAAAAACTAACATTTTCAAGAAAATCATCCTAAATTCGTATTGTATGATCGTGGATCGTCCGATATAAACAATTCAAAAAATCAGTGCTTCATTTGGTATGGCCTTGGAAAAACATAGTTTTGTACACTATTAGTTGTTCGTATGAATGTAGACCATACTATATTAATAGTTCAAAAAAAGTGTTTGTTTGGTAATATCTAGAACAAACCTAATTTTGTTTATGTCATTCATCTGTATGACTGAATATTTTAAAAAAATGTGTTTGTTCAGTATGATCTAGATTGAAATTAATTTCATACTCTATTAGTTGTCTATATGACTTGACATCGTACAGTATGAAAAATTAAAAAATTCAAGCAATGATTTGATTAACTATATTCTGGAGGAAAGTTATGTCAATACGATAAGATAAAGAATCAATTTATATTTTATCTATCTCCTCCGTGTGTTTGTACACAGTTACCCAACTACAATCACACTTTTCTGTCTCGAGAAATAAAAAAAGAGATATACAGACACTGTTATAGGAAATCGTATTCAACCCTATCTTGACGTCTTCAGCAATCTGGAGTAGTATATAATTTTCTTGAAATATTAGTACATATAAAAATAAACGGAAATATCCAATATATGATAGCATAAATAATAAAATCATCAAAATAATAATATTTTGTTATCATAAAAAATTATAATCTCAATCTTGATTTCTGATTTGCAACAAAATAGGTTGTCAAAAAATTGCTGGTGGTACATTTGTCTGAAAAGCTGTCAGAATATTTTCAGCAAAAATACCATCGATTTATCAGATGATATTTCTGGCGGACTTATACCGTTAGAAATTCCGCTTGAAGTAATAGTTTTTTCTATAGTGAGTAGTAGAAGAGCAAGTGGGTGACAACATTGTGGAGGGGTCTATGGTTTCGCTCTCATGTGGGCACTTCACCAATGTCCTTTCTCCCTTAATATTAATCTAAATGGAGTAAATCATGTCAAGGCTCGAGGTTATCGAAAGGATGGTGCACCTTAAATGCATCGCCAATCCTAATTGAAGACAAGGAGGGGCAATGTTGGGTGAGGTCATTGAGCTGAGGAAGGAGGTCACAAAATTGAGAAAGGCGATCTTTGTGATGATGAATCAATGTATTACCATGAGGACTCTAGTTGGCTTAGTGATGGTCATGATGAGGTTGCATAGATAATGTGAAGTTATTAGGCTTTGCAATGAGTAAATTTTTCCTAGATTATTTAGAAGGTATAGGGATTTAATATTGGCGATGGCAAATGGCCCCCTATGAAGGATGCTCCATGATAACAAGTAAAGTCGTCCCACTCTTAAAATTTTCATTTTTTCTTCTTTTATCTATGTTCTAATATTATAATGAAATGAAATGAAGTTATCTTATTTATGCAAAAATATTTATCATTACAAGAGCACTTTTATTTTATTTTTGTACTTTTGTCTTTATGTGATGTGACGAGTGTTATAATGTAAGGGGAGCGGGAATAACTTTATGAGTTCACTGAGAGATAAGTTGTTATAGCAAGTGGAAGTGAAAAGAGTGTCAGAGGGGGGAGCAAGCTGCGTGGTGTAATGGTTGATGGAAGCCTATTCCTCCCCTGTAACTGGCACTCGAATCACATAAACTACGCGAAAGAAGAGTGTCATAGTTAGTGTCTTAATAATGTAAGAATTCAATGATCATAGGCTCATTGTATTCGTCTTGTCGAGCATCTTATTTTGATTAATATCACATCATGTTTAAAAATTGTTTGGTAATCCAATTTATAGTTTGAATCTTTCAAAGGTGCTTCAGGTCTTCGATTTGGACCCATTTGGGCTAAGATTTGGTCAAATTTAGTGTCATTGCGTTTGTCTTTTCGAGATGTTCAGTTCAACTATAAGTTTGCAGAAATCAGGATTTGAATGTTCCCGAATTTAATTTTGAAACTTTCCAACTTGATTTTGAGATTCATGCCCAATCAAGATAATTTTTTGATGACATGTCAAGCCTATTGCAAAATATTTTGTTATTTTTTTCTTCTTTGAATATAACGACATTAAGCAATGACTTGGCCAGCACGTGTTACATGCTTCCAAGCGAATCTAACTTCATTATATTTGATATTCATATCCGGTGCAGTATCGTCAGCTTTATTTCAGTCAATCACCCATTTTAAATAGGAAGTTGTTGTGGGGCCAAAATTTGAAAAGAGTTTGCCGTGTCAGAATATTTTAAAAAAAGATTAATTATTATGAATTTAAAAATTATTAAATTATTTAAGATAAATAAAATATAAATATAATTGTGTGAACAAGATCATCCACACAATTCATTGCCAGGTAAAATAATATATCATCGACATATAAACTTGAACTTGTATCTTTGACTGTGACTTATAAGAATGGTTTGATCCTTTGCAGGCTATTTCGTCTAGAATTGGGTTGGAAGCTTCAAGGGTGTCTGAAATGCTCCAGCAATTGATGAGATGATCAGTTTATATTTTATTGGAAAAATTTATAATCAGAATACCTTGATAAAAAAATTTAAATAGATTTTAAGATGAGTGTGATATGTAGATAGTTAATATTATATTTATCTTAAAATAAATTTAAAATTTTGTGATTCATTCTGCTTATTTTTTTATCAAATATTCTGATATTAAAATTTTCCTATTCTTATGGTGAAATATGAGGCATTGTGAACCTAGCTAAGAAACTAATGGAATGCGATATTGCTTTTTTGGTACTTGGCTGGATTATTGGTTGATATCCAGGATCATTGTTGTGGTGATTAGAGCAATCATGTTTGGAAATTTAAATTTTTATCCCTTTTGTGTCATTATTATCGAAAGGCTTTATTTGAAAATATTGTTGTATATAGGTTATGTTTAACAAAAAAAAAAAAGATCCCAATAAAGTTTTTGGAACAGTGCGATTTTTTTAAATTGTTCTATATTAGCAGCATGTTTGTTGAATCTGAATTTGTTCGTGGATAAAACCCTAACTTATTTGCAGGTCAACTTGTTGAATTATAACCTTTTTATGAGAATGAAGAGCACAAAGAGTGTAGAGATAGCAGATGGCAGAGAAAAAGAGCAAGAGATATGTAACTAGCAGAACATTTACTTGAGGGAAAAATTCAGATCTCCCAATTGTTCTTCATCACTCCATGTTTGTAAGACTCTAAGGGATACAAGAAGGCTATACAGAGAAAATGTATGAAATTACAAGTTATATACAATAATCTAAAGGGATGCCGCTGAAGATAATGGGCAAGCTCTTTGTGGTTGGACGTGATTGATGACTTCTTTAGAAGATCTTGGGCTGCCTTAGGAAAAACGAGAGTAAGATATTGTAAAAATGGAGAGCTTTAAGTTCAATAATGTAAGTTGAACAATGTGAGGAGTTCTTTGAATAGGCATTTTACGGTAGCTTAGCTAAGCGAGCTTGAATGATTGTTGGGAGAGCCGTGCGAGAGGTAGTGGCATGTGATAGTTCGAAAAGATATCACTTATTCACCTCGTGCAGGGTGAGCCCTATGTAGGCATAGACAAGTAGAGTCTATTGTTCTCCTTTTTTTTTTTTTTTTTTTAAACTTGCAAGTAGCAAAATGAATTAAAATAAAAAGGTTATTACAACCTACTAAAAGAAAAGCTTCTATCACATTCCTTCTTTATTAAACTATACAAAGAAGAAGAAATATTATTAGAAGAAAAAATATCCCAAATCAAAATGCTACCCAAAGAAAAGTGGCACATAAATCAACCACTTTATTACCGTATCTATAAATATGATGAAAGAAAATATTATTAAAACTATTTAAAAAACAAAGACCTTTTTTTCAAAAATCATTTTACTGCCATCTCAAATTTTATTGTAACTTGAATGATCTTAATAATGTTGATATTATCCCCTTCAATGATAGCTCCTTTGTATTCAAACATTCAATCATGAAGATGCTCTCTTATTGACAAAACAACTTCCAATTCAAGTTGAGCAATAACCCAATGTATCTTCTTTTTTCCAAATGCAAGAAGAAATCTTCTCATGTGATCTCTAATTATATCTCCAATTCTTGCAAGATTAGACTTCAAAATTGATTCATCAATATTTATTTTAATCCAACCTAGTGGTGGGGGATGCCAAAAATTAAGAAACTCCGACCGGAGATTAACATCCCCACCTTTTAGGAGAGGATTAAGGCTAGGTTGTAAAGCTGTAGATAGAACATTCATAGCAGTAAATGGCATTGAAAGAAGCTTATTCCCATGCCTTTCATCATTACGGCACTTCCATGAAAAATATACATATGCATATTACAATCTAGCAATATTCCGCTGAAGCTTAACAAGTTTGATCATTCTAGAAATTAAATTGCTTAAAGACACAAAAACAAGAATTTAAAAACCCAATTCTCTATGCTTGCTTATAATTTCAATAAGATATTTACATTTAAAGAAATATGTAAATGATTTTCCACAAAAGCACATCCTCTTGCACATCTATCATCATGAGTTAGATTTCTGGATTTAAGAAATTCATTGGAATGAATAACTTTATTACATAATCTCCACCAGAACATATAAACCTTCCGTCTCAACTTCATCCTCCTGATGTATTTTGTGAATATGTTCTTTTCCATCTCAAATCTGCAGCTCTCTGATGCATAAAGTCTATTGGTCTCCTTGGGTGAACTCCTTTGGCAGTCTTAGGCTAGTTTCCAATAAAAATTGCTCTTGAGGGTGAGTATGTTTGTCATGCATTGGGTGTTACCTATGAAACACCTATAAAGGAATTTATGAGTATTCATTTAGTTTCTAACTTAACTTGACTCAGTAATAGATGAGTGGCTTGTTTAAATTGATTGTACTACATGATATCTAATCCTATTGTACGATTTGACTTGTTTTTATTTTAAGATGAAGTTAAAAAATTATGGCTTGAATTTTTGAATTGTTTGCACTATAAGATGTGAATTCGGACAAACGACTAACATAGTATGAATTTATATTCATACCAGATTGTGCCAACAAACGCATTAATTTTTGAGCTATTCTTACAGTACAATGTAATTTTATACAAATGACTTACATAATACAAAATTATATTTGTACTAGATCTCATTGAATGAACACATTTATTTTTAAACTATTTATACTATAATATGTGAATTCGAACAAATGACTGACATAGTATGAAATTATGATCATTCCAAATTATACCAAATAAACACATTCATTTTTTAACTATTCGTATAGTATGATGTGAATTCATACAGATGACTAACAACATACAAAATAAGGTTTGTACTAGATTATATCGAACAATGCCCTAATTTTTTGAACTGTTCATACCAGATGATCCACGATCGTACATTTGTTGACCTCATTTTTATATGAGGTCACTTGGACCAATCCTAACCCCAGACCAATCTAGACTCTAGGATCTTCCTAGAATTTAGATCTTAGGATCTACTCTAGACCCTAGGATTTTTCCTGACCAATCCAGACCTTAAGACCTATCTAGACCTTAGGATCTACTATAGACCCTAAGATTCTTTCTGTCCAATCCAGATCTTAAGATCTATCTAAACCCTAGGACCTTACCAGACCATAGGTTCAGACTCCATACCCTATGATCTTCTTAGGCCTTGGGATCTATCTATACCTTAGCCCAATCCAGACCTTAAGGATTAATTTAGATCTTAGATCAATCCAGACTCAAATCCAAGGCTAAAGGTCCAAGACCAGAAAGCCTTTTCTAAGGAATTTTCAAACACTTTCAAACCCAACCAAATGATCTCTGATTCAGAGTCTATCACATGAATATTTATAGGACATGTCTATAGAGGCAATCCTCCAAATTTGAGCCCATTCCGAGGTCTGTAACCTCAAAATTTGAATTGAAATCCAAAGGCTATAAGACCTTTAAATATTTACAGCCTATGACACTATACCTACCACCTAGTGGATCTTGACCTTAGAGCTTTCCCCAAAGTCTCTAATCACATCCAGAACCTTAATCCTGATTGTTGAGCATCAAACTATATTTTGGTGGACCCAATTTGACCACTAGTTGACCAGGAGTCAAATGACCAAAATGCCCCTTAAGAACAATTTTGAAATTTTCTCAAAATTTCAACTTGACCTTTCAAATCAAATCCCAAAACCACTCCCAATGCATCCTAATCACCATTAGGATTGCAATGGATTCAAGACCAAGACCCTGGTCAAACCTAGTTGACCAGGTCAGTTTAATTTGACCAAAATACCATTAGGATCTAAATAATCATTTTAACTAAATTGACCTTCCTGACCTTTGAAATCGCCTTCAATAAACTACAAATATCATTTCAAACCTATTAAATCCAAACCCATCCCTTGGTTCAACATGGTTGACCAAGTCAACCTATGTCGACCAAAGTACTCCTCAAGGCTTTAAATGAGTTATCCCAACCCATTTAACATATCAAACCCATTTCAAGCTTCAAATCAACTACAAATCGTGGCCTAATCGTGCCCAAATGCTTAGCGAATCAAACCCAATCTAAGTTGACCAAGTCAACATGTCTCTACACTTAGCTATATCACCTTGAATACCCTTTCAAATTTCAAGCATTTCATATTAAACCCTTAGGATTCCTCCAAAGTAGCATTTAAACAATTCCCTAGGAGTGGTTAAACCCTCAGTTGAAAGATGGTCAAATGACCTCTTAAACTTAATCCACTCTATTTGAAAACCTTCCAACTATCCTAATCAACTTCTAAAACCTTCTCAAGACTTTTTCTAGCCCTTGGATCAAGATCCAATAGCTTCTATCAATCCACATGTCCAAGTGGGGACCAAATCCCTTTACACATGAGATGTACCCCCTTGTCCTTTGATTCTCCTATTCCCAATAACCTCCAGGACACCTGGCAACCATCAAGAAGCCTACCTAGTTGATCTCAGCCATTTATTTGTCCTGAGGATTTCTAAATAAGGAAAAATGACCAAATTAAGGATCATTCCAACTCTCTCTCTCTCTCTCTCTCTCTCTCTCTCTCTCTCTCTCCCTCCCTCTCTCCCCAACTAGAGCACCTCAAACCCAACCTCCTATTTCCTAGAGCTCACTAGACCCTCTTCAACACTTCCCCACTTAAATCGTACCGGTCAAAACCATTTCTAGTGTATTTCCCAGTGAACCTAGCTCAAGTCCATTCAAGGAGTTTTAGCGCTCGATCCAGGCATTTTTAGCTGGAGAGGCCTTCTACTGGACTACACTTGGACAAACTACAAGTTCAGAGAGCTCGAGTTCATCCAAATCCATTAACTATATGAGGTATAATCCCAAACCCTAGTTTAAGGCACTTAGTTCAAATTAGATTTTAATAAGCACTTTTTAAACCATATTAATACATCTCTATTAATTCTCTTCATTAAGGGGTTCTATGTTTATAATTTAAGTCAAATGGTCGAGGAAATTGGGAGAACGAGCCAAAAAACCTATTTTAGGGCTCGATTTATGCAGGCCTAAACTACGTTAAATCTAGGCCATTGATTTCTTTATCAACATCCTAGATCTGGCTATTCATGAACATGGCTAACCTCGGATCCCATCCCATGGTGTATTCCCCCGTTCGGCTTGAGCAGACCATTCACTCAAGACATTGGGTGGTCGGATGGCATCCACTACGTGCATTGATTGCACTCGATCCACTCCATTGATCTTTTGACCAACTGCTCGGATCGAGCCACGTTGCGATCTCTCTGAACTTTGGGTCAAGCCATTGTGGAGATCTCCATCCGGCGTGATCTCCGTCATTCAAAACTAACCACGCTCAATCAAACGGTCGCGGTTTGATGCTAACATAGAAAAGTAGAAAGTGCATGGGCCCCAACCGCTGCCATGCATTAATGCTAGTGATTGTCGGTGGCGTAATCATTTGCCACCACTGACAATGATTAGCATGATTTAGCTACACCAATCAGAGCGCGCCATCTGTCCACCCAGCCATCGATTAACTAATAATTAATTTTAAATTAATTTTAAACTCTTTTTAAACCAAAAAATTTCAAAAAATATTAAAAATATAGTACTTATCCAAAAAAATTAGTGTAATATATCAAATTGTTTATTTTTTAAAATCTTTATTTTAAAATTTAAATTAAGTTAAAATATTTAATATATTTTTATTAATTTCAATTATTAAAAATTTTATATTTTTTAATCAATATTCTATTAAAAATGATTTTAATCCAGTTTTATTATTTTACTTTAAAATATATATCTTTTTATATATATTAAAACTATTTTAAAATTAGAAGTATTTAAATTTTTAAATTTTGAGAGATCCCCCTTGAAACTTTAAACATGGATGGCACTTGAATGAATAGATTTAATGGGGATGGTTAGTGAATATTTATCATAATTATTCACTAATCAATTTGTTAATTATTTAGGTTAATTTTGACTTTGGCATGTGTAGGGTGCACACACTCGCACTTAGCCTAGGGATCTCCTAAATTTAAGGACTTAATTGTGTTATTGTGTGTGCTTATTTCATGCTTGTTCAAGGGTTAGCAAAATATAGATTCAAACCCATTCAGACTTAGTGCCACTATGGATAATAATTAAGGACTTATTTAGAGAATTTAAACTAATTCTAAAAATTAGGATACACTTCCTTTTGGCACAAAACTTTGAACACAAACTTAGTGACTTCTCCAGCCCATAGAAAAATATTATTTGATTTTAAAAATCATTAACATAATTAATTAATTAATTCTTTAATTAAGCACTAAAAAAATTCTAAAAAATTATAATAAATCAAATTTAAATTTAGAAATTCCGTATGATACCTTAAACTGATCAAAATTGAATCCTTAACTTAAGAAAAATAAATTTTATTTGATTTGACATCAAACCTGAACTTAATTTAATTTTAATTGAAATTCAAATTAAATTAATTTAATTAGTTAAATATAATTAAAAATTCCAAAATAATTTCAAACACCTAATAATCCCGCCTTAGATTATTTCAAATCTTTGGAGGTAATTTCAAGAAGTTTGGAGTTCATTTGGAGAAGAACCATAAAAAGGGACATCCATTAAATCAATTTAAAAATTTAATAAATACTAAAATTTGAAAAATCATAATTAATTCCAAAAAAATCAAAATTGAACAAAGTCAAAGGCATTCAACTTATATGAAAATGTAATATTTATTAAAAAATATGAAACCATAAAAAAATATTCAAATTTGGAAAAGTCAACTTTTGGTCAAATCTAAATCAAAATTCATGTCAAAACTTCAAAACTATTTAACTAAATATAGAAAAATCTAAATCCAACAAAATTAGTGTCTCATAACTCATCTTCTATAAAAATATTAAATTTTCAGAAATCACTCTTAATTAAAAAATTAATGTTTAACCCCACAATTAAATGATTAAAATACTTGGTTTGTAATGTTGTGTATCTTTCATGGAAGGATAGGAACAAATTATTACATGATGGAGTTATAGAAAGTGCAAATGCAATTGCAGCAAATGTCGTCAGCTTTTCTTCATTTTCTAAAATGGTTTTTAACATAAGCTCGGAAAGATGGGATGTTAATCAGTCTTTTAGGCTGTCGAGTAATTGGTATCCCCCTCCACCCGAATGGTTAAAGGTAAATGTAGATGCTTCACTTGGTTCTTCTTACAAAGTTGGTATCGGAGGTGTGATCCATGACTGCAAAGGAAGGTTCTTATTAGCTTTTGGTAAATCTTACATACATTGGGACATTTCTCAATTAGAGCTTTTAGCTATCAAAACATTGAAAGAAGTCATCAAAGATTGGATATTCAAATACAAGGGAGCAATCATTGAACTTGATAATTTGAATGTAATGAGGATTCTACATAATGCTTGGCTTGATGGCTTCAAGGAGATGGAAGACTTTGAGTTCTTTAAGGAATTTAATTATGTCATCCTTAAATGTGTAGATATAGGTAGAAACAAGTTAGCAGATATGTGTGCTAATGTTTCTCTTATTAGTAATTTCATTTGGGAGGATTTGTGTTTGAATAAGATCCCTCCTTTCGTTAGTTTGTTGAAGGAGGAATCAACATTGTAGTTTGCTTTTTTTTTTCTAGTAATGCATTTATTGCTCTTTCAAAAAAAAAAATTAAATGATTAAAATAATCCATAAAATTTTTAAAATTCAAAAATCATTTTAAAACTTTAGAAATCTTTAATCAACCTTAAATCAACAATCAAACAAATTTAATTAAAATTCATTAACTTTCAAATCTTAATCAACTTAAGCCACTTAAATTAAGATTAGCCCAAAGTAAGGTGGAATAAACTTCACGGCCTCGGTGAACAACAAAAGTGATAATCAATAACACTTTAAAATATACTTTAAAGTTAATTTTAAGCAATTAATACTTAAATTCAAACTTAAATCCATTAAGTCTTTCAACTAACTAGAACTTCAAAGAACTTTAACAAATTTCCCTCCATAGGACATATCCAAACCACATAGCCTACCTCACACACTTTAGATAGTTTGCTAGGACAACCAACTTTAATTTTAGGCTAGAACGGTGCTTACTTTTCTACTATGTGCTAGATTTTTCATGAATTTCACTGCATATTGTTTACTAGCTTAGATTGGTTTATTGTTTACTTACTTTCTGCACTTTGTGTGGTGTTTGATTATGCGTTAGATATATCCTTAGGTTAGGGATGATTTATACTAATTTAATCTTATGCAGGTGGACATGTTCATACAGGACATTAAAATTAAAGGGGGTAAATAAATAATTATGCTTTAAAATTAATTTACACAGGTGCTCCTGAATGCTAAGACCCCCTTTAAATTAAAAGAGCATGGCTAAATATGGTTGTGATTGAGCATTTTAAATTTCAAATATTAATTGCTTGAGATTATTTATATGTTGATTATTAGGATAACCCCACAGGTGGTTCGAGTTTAGAATTTTCTCTTTTATTAAATGTAATTTGAGATATATTTAAGTTATAATATTTAACTGACTTTAGAATGGGATGTTAAAACATCCAATTTAGAATCCAAAAAGGAAAGGACATCCCTTAGGGGAGAGTCCCTCTCTATTTAGAGCTCCAAATTTGGATGATTTTAAAAATATCCAAAGAGGAAAGATAACACCCCATCCAAGGGGGAGTTTCTTTTCTTTTTGATATCTAGACCCGATGATTAAAGTAGTTACTGAAGGAATAAGAAATGGATAATGAGAAGAATCCCAAGTCTCCAAGTCACTTGAGTATTAGGAGTAGAATCTGGGTTGTTATCAGCGGTGCCCGACCAGTTTACCTCTCTGCAATTCTGGGATATAATATTAAAAAGAATTTTCCTATAGACATTAAACTTTAATTGATTTATTTATTAATATTGATTGTTTAATATTGATTGTGTTATAATATTTAGTGCTTTTAGTAATTTTTTTGGCAATTCTTGCATGCCAATTTTGATTTAGCCTGGAACACGATCGAAGGCTCGTGAGGAATTATTAAAACTATTTCTACTTTAATTAAAATTAAAATTATCAAGTCAACTTAGAAACTCTAACAAATTTAAAAAGTAAGCCCAGGATCGCCAGGAGTTCGCATGCATATTTGTTGTATCTACTTTTTTCTTATCAGCACCTCCCCGCCTACGGGTTTCGGCAAACCACCTGACTTATGAGGGTACAGATCTGTCAAGGAGAATCTATGCATTCTCTTAGGATAAAACTTATTTTAACCCTTTTTTTAAAATTTCTTCATTCAAAATTTAAGCATTTAATTAAGTCAATATGCATGCATTATATTAGTAAAAAACAAATTAAATTGAGTATAAATCTTCAATTGCATTTACTTAGACATTAAATACCTAATATATGTTAAGGAGCCAATTAGGATTTGCTCTAGATGTCGGCCCCAACTCTTCAAACTTAATCTATTTGAATGTACCTATCACACTTACGTAAAAGATCAGACCCATGGTTTTGAAGCATTTAGGTGGCTTAGCTGGCTCCCAAATCCAGGCTAGAGTAAGTCCAAATTTGCATTGCACTAGCTAGGTTCGGGTCACTGATTTTTAGGACCCAATTTAAACTTAGGTTCTGAGGTAGGCTCAAGATATAAAACCTCAACCTCTTGGAATTAGATTTCAACTCTCTAAAAAAATTAATCAATTAAATTTAAACCACTTTCAATGAAAATCAAGCCCAACAGTTAGCATAGACTAAGGCACTTCTAAATTATTTAGAATCCCAGGTGCCTCTTACCCTTCTTCCTTTGACTCAAGAAATATGTACTCCAGTTTGATCTAACCCCTATTAACATTCCAACCCTTACCTCTTTTGATATCAAACTTTGAATTCCAAAATAAAAGTTTTACTATTATTTTAATCGAGAGTATTTGTAGGAAACTCTGGTTTCCTATGATGTAATTAACTATGAGGTATTGCGCTTGTAGGAGATTTAGAAACCCAGACCTAATTTTCAAAATCAACTTTTTAAAACAATTATTTAATTATCCTTGGAAAAATTTACAATTCAGTGATCATTATCATCATTTTTAAATGATCAATACTGATTAATAACTTCTTTCCATGAAGATATATATCAATTATTATTGTAACATTAATTTTGAAATTAATGATCATTTTATCCAAATTATTACGGTCAAACACTTGATTAAATTCTATTTTGACCCTCTAGGGTCATATGTGATTTTTTCCTGAGTTTGACTATGATAGTCACGATAAAGTAAAAGTTCTAAAGTTTAAACCCATTAGGAAAATGAATCTTCTCCTTCTGAGGTGATATATCATTCATAATGGCGTGTTCGATTTTAAAACTATAATACTAGATATTAATCTTTACCAAAGAAAATTAATATTTTTGAAGACAATACTTTTTAAATGAATCAAATAAAAGTACGATCATATGCTGGTTCACTTAAATATTTTAGTTTTTTTATGCTTTTTTACCTGATTTTTATATAAAGAGTCCTAAAAACTCTCTCATGCATCCTTTGCTTAGAATTTCTCAGTATAGTGACATTATCAGAGAGTTTTTTAGAGATATTTTATAAGTAAAGAGTGAGAGATCTAGTGAAGGGGAGTTGTGATAGATTCACAAGGTTTCCCAAAGTGAGAATCTACTTGTCTTCTTCAAATTTCTACACAACCTTTTTAGAGGCACTTGAGAGAAGATCTTCAAGATTGGATCAAGGTTCTCTGTCTTCACAAGGAGGGTGAAAAAGAATGTGAATGTATGTTTCCATCACTTGAAGAGTGTAAAAGATGATGGTTCTCTACCTTCACTAGGAGGGTGAAAAGGATGTGACGATATGCTGCAAACACTTGGAAAGTGTAAAAGGCAACGGTTCTCTATAGCAATGAGTTGGTGGAAGAGAGTTTGTAAGGGTTTCTCCGCCTTGCTGTGGGGACTAAAAATGAGTCACTTTTGTTTAGTGCAATACCTAGAATAGGAGTCTCCAGGGAGTGGATGTAGGCCTAGTTGGACCAAACCACTAAAAACATTTGGTATTCTTCTATTACCTTTAATTTTTCCCTCATTTTTATTTTTCTACATTTATAATTTCATGGATGAAAAATCATCTATGATAATCATTTTTATAAAAAATTGAATGTTTCAAGAATAGTGATTTAACTTTCAAAAAAGATCTTAAAAAAGGTTTTCAAATATCTAATATAATTTTTTTAAAAACTAATTTACCCCCCCCCATTTTCCCCCCCCCCCCCCCTCTCGGTTAGCCTTTGGACAGTTTTATAAGGTTTAGTAACCTACATGAACTTTCAAGTGGTATCAATGCCAATTTTAAAAATTAAGGTTTTTACTTCTTTTTGAAAAAATGATCTTAATTAATTTTGCAAACCAGAATATAGTTGAAGGTTATTTGATCACCAGACCACATTTATTTGATATCATTTCTTTTAATTTTTGAAAAACTTGTATGTCTACTTTTCTGCAATCACTTAACTATCGCATGTGGATATTTGTACAGGATGGTTATACTAAACCTACTAGAATTATTAATGGCGTTAAACCTGAAACACCATTTACTGAATGAACTTTAGAAGAAAGAGAATTAGCATAGTTAAATGCAAAATGTTTAAATATTTTTTTTTTTTGTACTTTGAAGTTTGAGAATTATATAAAGTATAAAGAGGATGAAACCTTTATTAGTCTGTCAAAATATATCAAGGATATCCTTAAGAAGCACGAAATGGACAAAGCTAAACCAATAAGTACTCCCATAAATTCTTTAGGTTAGTTAAATAAGGACTCTAAAGGTAAATCTATTGATCAAAAAAAAATTAGAGGGATGATTAGATTATTACATTATTTAACTGTTAGCATACCTGATATTATGTTTAGTATTTATCTTTGTACTAGTTTTCAAGTTGATCAAAAAGAATCCCATTTGACTGCTGTTAAAAGAATTCTTAGATATCTTTTAAGAACTTAATACTTA
The DNA here is from genome assembly GCF_001605985.2 of Dendrobium catenatum. NCBI lineage: Eukaryota > Viridiplantae > Streptophyta > Magnoliopsida > Asparagales > Orchidaceae > Dendrobium > Dendrobium catenatum. The sequence continues at coordinate 281,299 of NW_021319710.1, read as the reverse complement.
GGGATTTGGTATCCTAGTTATAATACTTCTATTGAAATTATTGGATATTCTGATTTAGATTTTATAAAATGCAGGGTTCATAAAAAAAATACTTCTAAAACTTATCAATTCATTAGGAGCTCTTTAATTTTATGGTTTAGTAGTCAATAACCCTTTCTATTGCTGACGCAGAATATATAACCTTTGGAAGTTATGTGACATATATTCTTTGGATAAAACATTAAGTTATAATTTTTTGTTTTTCATTTGGTACTATTATAATTTTTTATGATAATATAAGTATCATTCGCATTTTAGAGAATCTAATCTAACACTCTATGACCAGACATATATACATAAGGTATCACTTCATTCGTGACTATGTCACTAAAGGAGGAATAGAGCAATATCATGTAGCTGCTGAAAATCAACTTACAGATATTTTTACAAAACCTCTGGTTTTTGAAATTTTAGTTCCTTAAGAGTAAGAATGGGTGTTATTGATATTCATGCTTGGACTTTTAAGTCTGCAAAATGCGATTGTGTTCTTTTCATTGTTATTTATGATTGTATTTTGGTTTCTAATTTTTTATTTATCTTATTTAGTACTTCTTTATTTTGTCTTTGATTTATTCGTTTATTAATTTTTTTCTCTTAAGTGGGTCATCTTTATTTTATTTTAGAAAAGTATGTTGATCATCATGGTCAAATCCAAAATTTGATTTCCATTCACACTATATGAACCACTTTCATACTGTACGAATTCTTCAAACTTTTCATGATTTTTTTTAAATTGGGTTGAGGAAATTTTAATATCTTTATACGAACTCATCATAATCCGTATCAATCATCAATTGTTCATCTGTATGAACACGTGCAAAAATGCTTCAAAACAAATTTATTATGATTTAGGGCAATTCTATTCAAAAATCATCCCAGATGAACACCTATTTGTCTATACAATCGTGTTGTCAGTTTGCATGTGGATGAATTCAATTTATAGGTACGATTTTTATTTATAAATCATCTCATATGAATACTTGTTCATTTGTATGATTAGGATTTATCAAAAGTCATACGAAATGACTCATCAGAAAGGCAACTATTAAAGGACGTTTCTTTGCAATAACTATTCTTGACTGTTTTTATTTGTATGTATGAACTCAAGTTCATACTGTACAAATTCAATTTTGTATGTATAAACTCAATTTCATACTGAACAAAATCATTCAATTTCTATAAATTGGAAGTTGTTCTTTGAATTTATTCAATCTATTCCACATTCAATCCCTTTCAACCCTTGTGTTCAATCCTTCTCAAATGGTAAGTGACTACAAATGATTGCATCCTTCCAAGGTAAGTTCTTCTCATTCTGAATGAGATGATAGTTTTCATTCAAGGGAAAATGAACAAGCCTACAACCCATTTGTTCAAACTAAGATTACTCCTTCTAGTATTCTTATTCAAGAAGATATCAATTTTCCAATTATGCCCGTCTTAAACTCGACTCAGTTTTCATTCATTCTCACTTTGATAATTGATATAAGCTTTTCATTATGACACCATTATTATTTTTTCGCCAATTTGAGAATGAGAGAAAACAACACCATTATGTCCTCGTATGTCTTTCACCAATGTGTTGAAATCACTAAATAGGATTTGGGTACTTTTTTACATCTTAGAACTGAAGGAATTAGGGCTCACTCTATGACTTCAAGAAGTGATTTTAATTAGATTATTATTAATTAAACTCTTAGGAGAATACCTTCAATTCAACACTTTCCCCTTATTTAGACCTTGAATCAGAATGCCAGGATCATACAAAATGTTTTAAGATTATTTGTTATTCCTAAAGTTGGTGATTGAATCAATATCACTCCTTTATTTAGAATAGTCACATACTATATTCTGTCAACACTCTATTTGATGAAGCTCAATTAATTATGGATTACATCATTAATCTTACTAACACTAGACTTCTTGCCACTAGAAGGAAGAAGAATATGGTTTTAGGATACTTTATTGCCTATTTTCTTGAGAAAAAAATATAATGTTATTCATCATTATCCCCCAAATATTCTGCATGTATATTTTACTGATGCTTCATTTCATATTCTTTCCCACGGAGATCAAGGAGATGAAGGATATAGATTTTATGAAGAAGTACCTGCTCAAGCACCTGCACCTGCTCGTGCTCAGTACCTGAGCATCAATTCTACAACATTTGATTCAGAGATTTGTTCGCCTCGAGCCTCATATAGATCAACAATTTCATTATTTTCATACTCATTTGGACCAATAAGACTTTAGATATAATGAAGATATAAGTTGAGTTATAGGACAGCTTGATTCACTCAATACTCTAGTAGCTACCATCAATAGCTACTTTACCCAGTTCACTCCTCCAAAGCCTCCTCCAGTTCAAGATCCTTTAGGTATTTAGTTTAGTTGTTGATTGTTATATATTTTTTGATATTTAGTTCATTAGTTATTGCATTTGGATGTTTTAGATTTGAGATTGTTGTATTTTCTTTAGATTTTGAGTCTAGGTTTTTAAAAAAGGTTTGTTTATTATTGTGTTTTTTCTATCCCCTTAAATTATCTATGAGTTATTCTAGACTAATATATAGAATGTTGATCTAAAGGATGAAAATTTTAAATCATTTTCATTATAATGTTATTTCCTTTGATTTTTTTTTACTCAAACTTTAAATCAAATTATAATTAGATTTAGAAAAGGATATCATCTTCATGTTCTAATAAACATTTTTCTTTAAGTTATAATTGTTGTAAAAAATTTGAGCTATTTTTCTTTTCTTTTCTTATTCAATTTGTTATTATTATTATTATTATCAATTTGGTTTTATTTTTTTCTTTACTCTTCCATATACGAGAACTTCTTTTTCTTTAATTTGGAAGATAATCACACAAGTTATGATTTGTTAATTTAGGTTATGGAAAGAATAAAATGTTAAAAGATGCACAAAATGTGTCAAATTTGAAAAGTGGCACAAAATGAGCCTAATGTGAACAGATGTGCAATGTTCACCAAATAAAATTCAAATTTAAAAGATATGCAATTGCATCTACAAAAATTTCTCAAGTCTAGTTGATAAAGAGGCCTAAAATAAGCCCACACTACATTTAGTTCTTTCCTCTATATCTCTAATTCATAGAAAAACTCATACATTGAACAATAATTCCAACTATTGAATTTGAAAATATTTTATTTTTATTTCATTATTTTTTTATAATTATTCTATTTGATACTTCTGCTTTCTAGAACAAGCATTGAACATGGTCAACTATTCTTATCTTATTTATTCTTTGATTTAAAATATGAGTTTTTGCATAAGGAATTTAAAATTGATCTTGCAATTTTCTTAAAAATTTTTTCCTTATCGACTTTTTTATTCATCCATAATAGCTTTCATATTTAGGATATCTCTTGTTTTCTTTCCTCTTTTTATTGATTTCAAAAAGGGGAGGTAGTTTATGTTTGTTTGAAGTCTTCTATCCTGTCTTATATTTCTTTTGAGTTTTATATTTTTTTAAATCAAATTAAAAAAAAAAAGAGGAGGACGAAATTTTTTTTCCATGTTTTTTACTTTTAATTCAATGAGAAGAAGCTTAGGAGAAAAGAACTTTAATTTGTTATTTAAACAATAATTTTATTCGCCATCATAAAAAAGAAGGAGATTATTACAAATTAGGAATTAAGATTGAGATTGTTATTTTTAATGATAACAAAATATTATTGTTATGATCTTACTGTTTCCCTTAGAATATATTAAATATTTCTATTTGTTTTTGTGTGTAGTAACATTTCAGAGAAATCATATACTACACCAGATTGTTGAAGACTTCAAGATAAAGTAGAATAGGATTTCATGTAATAGAGTCTGCATATGTTTATTTTATTTTTTTAGTCTAAGAAAGTGTGATTATAATTGGGTAATCATGCACACACACACTGGGGGAGAGTGATATTTTTTAAAATTGATTGTACTTTATGATTTAACATATTTTTTCTTTAGAATGCAGCTAATCAAATCATGGCTTAAATTTTTGATTTGTTCGTACTATATAATGTGAATTTGGATAGACAACTGACATAGTACGAAATTATATTTCTACCAGATCATACCAAACGAACACATTAATTTTTGAGCTGTTTGTATAGTACTATGTGAACTTGTACATACATTTGCTAGAGTATGAACTTATGTTCATACCAGATCGTATCAAATGAACACATTCATTTTTGAATTATTTATACTATAAGATGTAAATTTCTATAGATGACTAATAGAGTACAAAATTATGTTTGTACCAGATCGTACCAAACAAACACATTCATTTTTAATTGTTTGTACAGTACGATGTGAATTCATATAAATAACTGATAGTGCATGAAATAAGGTGCGTACTAGATCGTACCGAATGAAGACTTCATTTTTTAAACTTTTTGTACTGGACGATCCATAATCATAAAGTACGATCATATGATAGTTCCCTTAGAAATTTCAATTTGTGCATGGTTTTTCACATGATTTCTATTTTAGGAGCCCTAAAACATGTCTCATACATCCTTTGCTTTCAATTTCTCTTGAGAGTGACATTTTGATAGAGTGTTTAGGAGAGAATTTGTGCATGAAGAGAGAGAGATCTAGTGAAGGGAAGTTATGAGGGATTAAAAAGGTTTCCCAAAGTAAGGATTTGTTTTTCTTCATCAAATTTTTACGCAACTTCTTTGGAGGCTCTTGAGAGAAGATTTCAAGATTAGATTAAGGTTTTCTGCCTTCACCAGGATGGTGAAAAATGATGTAAAGATATGTTTCCAGCATTTGGAGAGTGTAAAAGGTGACGATTCTCTACCTTCACTAGGAGGGTGAAAAAGGATGTTATTGTTGAGTGTAGTAATTAGGTTGTTAAGCCTA
>NW_021319710.1:195702-276280 GCF_001605985.2 Dendrobium catenatum | reverse complement strand
GAGTATAAAAGGTGACGGTTCTTTGCCGCGCTAGGTTGGTGGATTATTGTTTGCAATAGCTTCTCTGCCTTATTGTGGGGGTAAGAGGAGAGTAACTTTTGTTAATGCAACACCTAGAGAAAGAGTATCCAAGGAGCGGAGGTAGGTCTAATTGGACTGAACCACTACAAAATTTAGTGTTCTTCTTTTAACTTAAATTTTCCTGCATTTTTATTTTACTACATTTGTAATTTACATTTAAATATTTATTTGAAAAGCACTACTAAATAAGGATTTCATAGTTGTTTAGTATGACTAAAGAAATGCATGTTATTGATTCATTGTTATTATTCCTATACAATTATAATATTTAACATTTAAATATTTTTTGATTTAATTTAACATTACAAATTTAATTTTATTGCTATTAATTTTACTAATGACACTGTACCGATACTACTATCAATACAGACATCAATACTGTGACACTCTAGGATATATATTGGAAGAATTATATATGTCTTTTATTTTAACCATTTAACTAAAGCTTATCAATTTATAATGGAAATAAAAATGATTACATTTTTGTTTTACCTAGGAACTCATATCATAGGTTTTTTAACCTTCCCTAAAAATATGTAAAACCACATAATATGCACATAGCCCAACAAGTAACCAAAATCTTACAATTAAAATCTATGCAAGATAAAATAGAACAATGTACTATAATTCATATAAAGAAATATATGCATTAATGTCTATATTGATTATATGTATCAATTTATCCTTCTATAGTTTATTATCTTCATTAATTTATCCTTTTATAGTTAATCACAACACAATCCATTACATAATCAATAATAGTCAATAGTACTAATGCTAGTAGCAATATTAGTTTCATGATCAATAACATTAAATAATATTAATGATAGTAAATAGTATTAGTAACAGTCACAATATCAATACACTATTTAAAGAAGTGTCGGTATTTTTATTCAAATATTTAATGAGTGTATCTTAAGAGTATCTTGCTCCAACACTTATGACTTTCAATAAGTTGCCCCTAATAACACCCAATCAATATACTCCTTATAACTCCTCTTGAATTATGTAAATTAATAGCCTTGACTCCTTATAACTCCTAATCAATCTCCAGTTCCTTATGACTTCTAATTAGTGAATCACATAGATCAAGGGGGTATCATATGGACTTATCACATCATCTTTTTGATATCATTTAGTACTTCATTTAAAATGTAATAAAATCATATCAAATTATTCAGAATGATTAAATCTATGACATATCCAAATTTTCATGGTGAAAGCTTATAAAATCAAGAGATAATAAATTTTTGGCAAATTTAGGAGAAATAAAATCCGTTGAAATCAAAGTCATTAAAAATAGAAGTAAAAGATTAGTCACTTATAATGAATAGAATAAAATATGTAACATGAATTATTGACAAATATGATCCAAAGTCCTTTCTCTTCTTCCCCTCTTTAAATTTCTTCGTGGCCAAGAAACCAAGTCAGTGAGTTAGTGGGGTAAGTAGGGATATATATATATATATATATATATCATTGACTAGCATCGCAACGCTTACAAAATAAGCTCCAAAGTGCTTTACTTAAAAAATTTCTTGTCTTTAAATAAATTTATTTGAAATATTTAAGTTATTATAGATACTCTTATTGATTCACTAGATTGATTAGTGATACTGATTCATTATATTGATACTAAACATGCAACATACTTATTAAATATTGATTTAGAACATTTAATTTTTAAGATTATATGCAATAAGGCATTATAGGTCTCACGATCAACTTATCTCTTAAGTTTGAGTGGCATTTTTCTATCACAACATAAAATGGCCATAAACTTATCGAGATTCCACAGAAACCCATACAAGAAGGCAGACGGTTATACGAAGATGAGGAAACGAAGGATAGTGGACTGCTATAACATGATGAGGTGGAAAATGATAGTGGCAAACCACTGGAAATGAGCATTGCAAATGAGAGCTGCAAATGGGAGGAAGGGAGAAATTATGGGCAGACGATCGTGAACAACTAAAAATAGGGCTTATTTCAGCAGAATCACCTTTAAATTTTTTTTCCAAAAATATTTTTTTTGGCGCTATTCTGTTAGAAAGAACTCATCAAGTTTAAGTAAGATGGAGGATATTTTCCTGCCAGTTCTGCCAGAACATTTTTGACTCAATGTTTATGGGCTTAAAATAACTAACAGCCTGCCTGACGAATTGGCTAACAAAAATAACTAACAGTATATCCACCAGAACCAATGCTATAAAATTTTTGGCAAAAATACCATAAATTTATCTACTGATAATTCCGGCTGACTTATACCCATCAGAAATGCTGTCATAAATAACTATGTATTTTTTTTGGATTGAGAAGTAGAGGAGTAAGTGGGAGATAACATTATGGAGGGGTCTATGGCTGCGTACTCATGTGGGTGCTTCAACAAAGTCCTTTCTCCTTTAATATTAATCTCAATGGAGAAAATCATATCAAGGATTTAGGTTATGAAAAGGATGGTGCACCCTAAATGCATCATCAAACCCAACAGAAGATAACAGGGGAAACATCGGGTGAGGTCACTGAGCTTGTGATGCCCCAGAAATTAATAGTGAAAGGATTAATAACCTATCTTATAATAGTCGTCGGCCCGGCCGATCGCCAAATCGTCCCGGGACGATCTGACCAAAATGGATCGTCCTGGACGGTTCCCAGAACTCTTTTCAGGACAATATTTTGAACAGTACAGATCGGCCTGGACGATCTAAATATCGTCTCGGACGATCCTGAGAGGAAAATCCAAGCTAGAGAGGAATAATAAGGGAACGAGGTCTCACAGAGCTGAGGAAGGAGGCCACCAAATTGAGAAAAGGGATCTTTGTGATAATGAATCAACATGACACCATGACGACTCCTGTCGACTTAGTGATGGTCATTGTTATAAATCAAATTTAAAAAAAAACATTTTTACCTGCAATAATCAAGAACTTATTTAGGAGTCGTTATAAGCCCAAATCATAAAACATCTTCTCCACAACATTTCTTTTATTGTCTTTTAGTTTCTCTAATATTTTCTTAATTTTTTGGCACTAGTGAAATTCCTTAAAAAACCAGCATATGACGGTACAAGTGGGGGTTTTGGGCTCATCGAGTGTTCCTTTTGCAAACTAATCTCATCTAAATTTTCTATATAAAATAGGTTATTTTATAGATATTGTTTTATAATTTTTGAAGTCCCTAATAAATTTTTTATTGTTTTTATATTTAAAAAATAATTATAATATTATAATATTATTATTTTATTATTAAAATTTCTAATATCAATTACTTAAGACATTACCGATTTCATTTGTTTTAAATAGAGAAAGAAAAAGAGAAAAAAAGTAAATGTAAAGAAAAAGAGAGGGAAGAAAAAATAAAAGCTATTTTTATTGTGATGAAGCAATAAATGTATTAAAAACTAAAAAATGAAGAACCAACTACACAATGTTACCTAATGATTCCACATTTAACAACTCCACAAAGGAAGGAGGAACCTTATTGAACCCTATATCATCCCAACAAAAAGAAGCAAAAATTAGCATAGTTAGCACATAAATCATCTAACTTATTGCCACTCCTTTCTATACAATTAAAAATCATATAATTAATATCATTAACAAAATAAATGTCTTCAAGATCTTTTCCTCCTCATATATATGAATTTTGTATGAACTTGATAACATTGGCATTTTTGAACTTAGGGATTTCAAAAATAACGAAGATCCCTTTTCTAAATTTGGTGACCTCCTTCCTCAGCTCAGTGGCCTCACCCGACGTTGCCCCTATTGTCTTCTATTGGGTTTGATGATGCATTTAGGGTGCTCAATCCTTTTCATGAGGGACAAAGGACTTTGTTAAAGCACCCACATGAGTACGAAGCCATAGACCCCTCCATAATATTATCTCCCACTTGCTCCTCTACTTCTCACTACAATATATATATATATATTCGGCAGCATTTCTGATGGGTATAAGATAACTGAAAAAAAAAAAACAATTATTTTTGGTAGTATGAACTTTATAACGTTGGCATTGTCACCTTCAATAACGATGGCTTTATACTCCAACATCCAACCTTTAATCACCTCTTTAATTGACTTTATAGCTAGAAGCTCCAAACAAGCTATATCCCAATGGGCATAAGCTTTACCAAAAGCCAAATGAAATCTTCCTTTGTGATATCTGAATACACACCTACCCCACCTTTGTAGGATGGTAATAAAGATGCATCTACATTCACTTTGATCCAATCTGGTGGTGGAGAGTGCCAAGCTTTATCAAACAGCAAGAATTGATTGTCATCCAACCATACCGAAATGTTCCATTTAATAGTATTGCACATAGCTGCATAGTTGATATATTCATAGGCTATAAAGACTACAATTCTCTCATTTTTCCCGTGGACCAACTCATTCCATCCCTTCTAAGTAAAATAAATACCATTGTAGAATAAATTCAGTAAAAAAGGTTTTTGTTTCATCATCCAATTCCAACAATCTTCAAATACAGGAGACAAGTGGAATCATGAAACCTCATTCATTTAATAGATGAATAACCTCCTTCAATTTCTTACAACTCACCGTCAAATACTCTATATCTTCTACTTTGTTGCACCCTCTTGGGCACAAGCTATTTGACTGCAACCTTCTATAAGATAAGAATTGGAAGGTTGGTAAAGCATTGTTTAATAACCTCCACCAAACATTCTCCACCCTAGCGTTAAGCTTTGCTTTCTTCAAACACCTCCAATACTTGTAATCTTGAAATTCCTATTTTACCGCCGAAACAGCCAGTGATGAAATAGATAATCTAGAGAGTCCTTGAATGAGCTCCATCATGTCTTCCTGATGATTTGAGAAAATTTGAATTTTACATATCATTTCCACCATCCCACTTCCAAAATTTTTATTCAATTCAGCAACATTCCATCTCCCTTCCAAAATAAAATCACTTAATATTACTATTTCCATCTTGCAATCTTTATGCACCAAAAACGTTGGCCACCTGTTTAAACTCTTATCCATGATCCATATATCATTAAATATATCAATTGACTCCCCATTTACTATCTTCCATCTCACTATCTGTTTGAGACACCATCTCCATCCTTAACTAGCTTCCAGGCTTGCGAACAAGATCTCCTCCCAGCAATGTGATCCTAAATAGGACCATATTTTGGATATAAGGCTTTGTGCAGCATTGATTCTTTGTCTTGAACATATTTCCATGCAAGTTTTTCTCTTAAAGGGCCAACCTTGCTAGAACATGAATGCAACCCACGGCCACCATTCACCATAGGTTTACACATAGTATTCCAACTCACATAATGAAGGCCTAAACCTCCACTCATCTTGTTCCAAATAAAACTTCTACATAGCTAGTCAATTTCATTTAAAATACTAATTGGAATCATAGAATGTGTATAATAGAATGATGGATATGAGAGCAATACCATTTTGACAGTGTGATCTTCCCCGCCAAAGATATGAACTTGCCACCACAAGTTTTCAACATTTTTAACACTTTGTCAATGAGAAATTGAAGGTCCATCTTCCCTGGTCTTCTCAAAGCAACTTTGATTCCAAGGTAATTAAACTCTTTTACTGATTTCAATCCCATGATATGTGTTATAACATTCTTCCTCCTCACCGATTTACCAAATAAAATTACTGATTTTCTTTCATTGACTTTTTTCCCAGTCCATCCACAAAAAGCCTTTAAAATACCTTTAATCTTCTTAAAATTCTTCACCTTTGCATTTTAGAATATTACGATGTCATCCGCATAAAGCAAGTGAGAGATCTTTTGCCCTTTTGTGCTAAACTTGATACCAATTGAATCATCTTCAAAAAAAAGCATTAGAGAATAATTGAGAACAAAGAATAAAAAGATACGGAGATAAGGGGCATCCCTGCCGAAATCCACATTTAGCCTTTATCCATTCACTTCGATTCCCATTAATCAACAATGAAGAAGAGGGATATTGAACACAATCCATGATTAATTTTGTGAAAAAAGGAGAAAATCCAAAGTACTCCAAAGCTTTACTCAGAGTCGGCCACCCCATGGAGTCATACGCTTGCTCCATGTCAATTTTGAATGAGACTAAACCTTTAGAAGTTTTACAAATCCAGCACTTATGATAAATTTCTTGAGATATGATGAAAAATAGATCTCCCTTTTAAGAAAGTAACTTGCTCCTGAGAAATTAACTTTGGGATGATGAATGAAAGTCTATTCAACAAAACTTTGGCTGCTATTTTGTAAACTGTTTTGCACAAGCTTATCGTTCTATAGTTGGATGGAGCCGAAGGGTTACTTACTTTAAGAGCAACACAATAGTAGTCTCTTTCCAATTCTCACACATTTTGGCTATGATAAAAAAATGATTCAATGCATTCCAAACATCCTCTTTTATAATAGACCATTAACTTTTAAAAAAGGACTATGATATGCCATCATTCTCAGGTTCAATGAGCACCACAAATTGTTTTATCACACTCTCCACTTCTTCAAATGAGAAACCTTTGTTCAATAAATTTTTATCCTCCTCATCTAGACATCTCCACGGTTTTGGCCAACCAACCAAAGAACAGTTCCTTTCACTCCTTTTTCCATTGAAGAAACTTAGAAAAACCTCTTCAATTTGATGTTGGTCCTCCACATTACATCCATATTCATTTTTTATATTATGGATAAAATTGGAATTCCTCCTAGCACTTGCAAAGGACTGAAAAAATCTTGAATTGCAGTCTCCCTCAACCATCCATCTTACTTTTGATCTTTGTCTCCACCAAGTGTTGAGGCAAAGCATAGTTGAATTGAGATCATTGATTTTAGTCTTCAAGCACCAAATGTCTTCACTTGAGAGAAAACCAGCATTTGCTTCCTTAAGTTGGAGTTCTAAGATCTCTTGGTTTAACATCTCCTTTTGTTGATTTAAGCACTTAAATTTTGCTCTACTCCAAAAAAATAGAGACTTCAAAGACTTTTTCAACTTTTGATTAAGAATTTGATATGAGCTCCCACAAGTTTTCAAGGTCCATGACTTTCTCACCACAGCTGCCGAAGCAAGAATTGAAGCCCATATTTCTTCAAATTTAATAGCTCTTTTAGCTGAATGTTAAATTCCAAAAAGATTTAGCATAATGGGGCATTGATTCGATGCCACTCTTGGAAGGTGTTTAATAACCAAACAATGAGAAGAGTTAAGAGCCCAAGAATTCACAAAGCATCTGTCCAACCTTTCAAGAATCCAGTCATTACCCAATTGGTTACTACACCATGTAAATTTCGGGCCAATACAATTAACCTCATGAAGGTCATTGCAAGTAAGGAATGTCTTCATCTCTTTAGGACCCAAGAAAAAGTGATTCTTCTACCACCTCTCTTATCTTCCATAGTAAGTAGATAGTTGAAATCACCAACTATTACCATATGAAAATCAATACTAGCATAAGCTTCCAAACTTTCCCAAAGGTATCTTCTTCTATAAACATTTTTACTACCGTAAATGGTAGCTAATCTCCATTTGCCTTTGTTAGCGACCTCCAAATCAGCAATGATATATTGGGAAGAGAACTCCAATACACTAAAAGTTGCCAAACTATTTTTCCAACTTACCACAATACCTCAAGACAAACCTTTCAAAGGAACATGAAAATGGTCCCAACTAGAACCAACCAAAGAGCTAAGATCGCTACTATCAATACGAGTCAATTTTGATTCCAATAGTCCAACAAATAAAACATCATTGTATTTCACCACCTCCTTGAGATATAGAGAAGCTTTCTTTTTCTTAGCTCCTCTACAATTCCAAAATACTATTTAAGTCATTTTTGGATAAGAGAAGAAGAGTTCCCCACTTTCTCCCTTGAATCACCATCCACTCTTCTACTTATAGAAACTATTTTAATTGGTCCCAATCCTTTTAAATGCTTCATGAAGGATTAAGTGATTCCATCGTTCCCAGGTGCAATGCTTTCGTTTGTGTGAAACACCACATTTTCCAGCGCTTCCATAGCAAGATTAAGGGTTAAACTTCTTCTATCTCCTTCTTCAATCATACTATTGGGGTAAGGACAACCATCCAGAATTCCCTCCATTCTCTTCCATTTGCTGTTAAAAAATTTCAAAAAAACTTCTGAAATAAGCTTCTGATCCTCAATAACAGTTCCATCTTCATTAGTAATTTTATAAATGCAATTAGAGTTCTTCCTTGCTGAAGTAAATAAGTGAAAAAAAACTGGTATTGATGTCAATTCCCTTCATCCACCTTATCTTGGCTCTTTGCTTCCACCAGGTGTTCATCCTTGCCAAAATAGTTTTCAAATTCCCAACATGAGAATGAAGCATAAAGATTTCCTCCTCAGTTATCCATCCCATCTCTGCCTCCTTAGACTGTAATTCTAGAATTTTGGCCTTCAGATTAATTTTGTGATGCTCAAACTGTTTAAATTCTGCTCTACTCTAATAGAACAAAGCCTTCATTGTTCTTCGAAATTTCATATTTAACACCTGAGCATTATCTCCAGAAGTCTTCTTAGACCAAGCTGCTTTAAATACTCCAATTGATGCTGGATAAGAGGCCCAAACATCCTCAAATCTGATGATTTTATCAGCTGGAAAATTAACATCCATAAAGTTTAAAATGATTGCACAATGGTCTGAAGCAACCCTTGTCAAATGTCTCACCAACATCCGATTGAACTTCAAAGCTACTGGATTCACATAGCATCTATCCTCCAAGATTCTAGCATTGCCATTTTCGTTGTTGCACCAAGTGAATCTTGGTCCAACAATATTGACTTCATGAAGGTCACATCTTGATAAAAAAGAGCTCATTTCTCTAGCTCCCTGATTAAACTGAAAGGGCCTTCTGCCTCTTTTATCTTCACTTTCTAAAATGCAGTTGAAATCACCCCCAACAACTATAGGATTGCTGTTAGAGCAAAACTCTTCCAGATTATCCCATAGAATTCTTCTATGGACCACTTCTCTACCACCATAAATCGTGGCAACTCTCCATCTCCCCATATTCAAGACTTCAAGATCACCAATGATAGCTTGATTAGAAGCAAATAAGCAATTAAAAGAAGCTACACTGAACTTCCATAATATTAATATTCCACCAGATAAGCTAATAGCAGGGACTTGAAAAAATCCCTTATTAGGTTGGAAATATCAGTATCACTAAAATTAGAGACTTTGGTTTCCAAAATCCCCACAAAAAACACATTATTTTCTTTCACCATCTCCCTCAAATATAGAGAAGCCTCTTTTTCTTGTCTCCTCTACAATTCCAAAAATAATTGAGGCCATTTAAGTTACAAAAAGGGAAGAGCTTCCCTTCTTTTCCTTCATATCATTTTCCACTTTCCTACCTCTTTGTAATAGCTTAATTGGTCCAATACTCTTGATTTCTTTGGCGAGTTTAATTTTGATGTTTGCAGAACCAGCTTCACTGAATTCTACATTCTCATCACAATCCTTATTCTTAGGAGAACCGGATTCTTTATTCAACTTTGAACAAAAACTGGCTGGATAAACTTAGTTTCACCATTCTCTGTTCCAGGTTTAACAGTGTTAACCATTTACAAACCATCTTATTCCACCAGGTTAGAGAGTGCAGAGAATTTATTAGAATTTGGAATGTCTTGGACTTCAATAATTTCCCCAGGTTCAACATTTTCCAGGACGTTTACATTGTTCTGATCTAAAACATCAGGAACCAATAGATTATTTGCTTCCAATTTTCCAGCATTGTCTTCAAACTTCTTCCTGAATACTTGCTTGTTTCCCTGATTCAAACTGAACTTGTTTGACTTCTTTTCTACTACAAAATTCTTCCTTCCAAAACCACTCCCATCAGAATTCTTCCTTCCATATCTGACATGGATCCAGGGTCCATATCCATTATCACCACCTGTACAAGCCTCAACCACTTTATTTTTGACTGGAATACTACATTGTTCCTTCACAATTACTTCATGCACATCTAAACTCCTAGATGATGTCTTCACAGCAGCCTTCTCATGGCAATTAGTTTGGTCATGTCCAATTCTGCCACAACCAAAACAAATATTAGGCACCTTCTCATATTCAACTTTTTGATAAAATTTACCAGAACTTCCTTCTACCCAAACTCCAAGAGGAAGAGGTTCTTCAAGTTTTATGTGAACGCATATCCTTGCAAACTCACGTTTCCACCATTAAAACATATTCTCATAAAGCAAATAAGGTTTACCCAAACTAGTGCAGTCAAACCTATCAACGAATGGGGAGAGAAGGATTGGCTCCATCTATCACTCCTATAATATTTCCCTTCACGTACCAGGGACCATTGGCAAGAACTGATTCCACTGCTTCCTCCTCTTCAAATAAGCATAAGCACCATCCATTTCCAAGCCAAGTCATCTTAAATTTACCCAATTGCAGCCATTGTCTCCTCAGTTCAACATTAACCATAAATGAAGAGACATTCTCTCCAAAGCTTTAACTACCTAGGCCTTCTGCAAGGTTTTTGTATTTTCCAGCACCTTTTCTTCATATAACTGAATCGTTGAACCATCTTCAGAAAAATAGCTTCCGAAGTTCCAGTCAGAATCAGAAATCTTTTTATGATATTTCTTTAGCCAAGCATTCATAAGATTGTTACCAGATTGTTCCTCAGATGAACCAGCTTCTTCAATACTCAAAAGACTAGAGCCTCTAACATCTGAATCATACATATGAACTATATTCAAATCATTCACCTTAACATAACTTTGATTCTCACCAGATTTTTTATTTGAATTGATTCTATCTGTTCCCTCCTAAATTCTAGCATCTTCCGTTCCAATATCCTTTGCTTCCGTCAACACAGTCGGGATGAATTTATTGAAATTGATTAACTTTGGTTCATCAGCAAACACAATTCCTTTACATTTGCCAGCAACAGGTAAAGGTTTTGTTTCCATCCTCCCTCCTTCATTGATCGTCAAAGGCTTAGCAAACGAAGTGACCCTTCCTCCTACCCTTGGGACGAATCCAGTTCCAAAAGTTGGTGGAGAATTCCATTTTTGAATTTCCATAGTAGATATACAAGCTCCATTTGGATAATCACCAGCTAGTTGTTGGCGATCATCCGCCGCCATCAATCTCTGCCTCTTCACCGCCAATTTTTTTTTTTTTTGAAAAATCACCTTCTCTCACTTAATACATTAAACATAATATTTTCTGTTATAATTTCATGCATATTATTTCTTCAAGTATCGGCTATTGATTGGCGGCATAGGCCTTTGACCATTCAATCAATTAGTTTATATGCTCCACCCACCGATGATAAAGGTCCTTCCCAGTTAGATACAAATTTGCCACCAGTTTTTTTTATGTGAGATAATTAGCCTTCTTTCCACCAGGATCAATTCCGTTTCTTAAAATGATCGAGGACGCACCATTCAATCAAAAGATTTTTCATCCTCGCTCGGTAAATCTCCAGGTTCTGTTGGACTTGCAACTTGACTTCACCAAGTGCATTGAGCTCCTCCATCCTTAACCGAGCATTTTGTTCTTAAGTCATCTCATTTTGAATTGCAATTCGAAGAGATGGAAGTTTAATTTCTAGTGGTAACACTATTTCAAGTCTGAACACCAGCGAGTAAGGAGTGGCCTTGGTCGGTATTTTGTTGGTTGTACTATATGCCCACAACGCTTCTTCCATCTTCGTATGCCACTCTCTTTTATTCTTGGTGAGAATCTTCTTTAATAATTTCATTAGTATTTTGTTGAAGGCTTCTACCAAGCCATTTTCTCTTGGATAGTCTATGGAGGAATATCGTCAATCAATTTTGTGTAGATCAACAAAGTTATAAATTTTTATGCTTTTAAATACGGTACCATTGTCTGAGATTATACGGAGGGTACACGAAATATATAGACAATATTATGTGTGAAGAAGTTGATCATATGCTCAGATGTGACTTCTTTGAATGGAGCCAGTTTTGCCCACTTTGAGAAGTAGTCGGTCACTACCAGGATGAAGCGATGTCCTGCTAATGATGATGGATCTATCGGCCCGATAACATCAGTACCCCAACATTCAAATGGCCATGATGCTATTATAGGGTATAGTGGATTTGGTGGTTGATGTATAACATCACCATAAATCTGACACTTGTGACACCTCTTGTTAGCATGGTCAATGCAATCTTTCACCATTCTTGTCCAGTAGTAGCCCATTCTTTTGATTTTAATTGCCATATTAGGACATGATTGGTACTCTCCATAAAGTCCTTCATGAACTTCTGCTACCACTTTATCAGCTTCTCAAGTCCCTAGACACCTTAGCCATATTTGATCGAAAGCGCGCTGATATAATATGTTGTTGATTTATGTATATCGTAGCACTCTCTTTCTGATTTGAGTAGCTAATGATTTGTCTATTGGTAGTTTACTTTCTTTGAAATAATCAACAAAAGGCTGCTTCCAGTCATTTCTTCTTAAATATCTAGGCAATGCCACCATGATTCAGAAGCTTGACTAGACTTGTGCCTTTTCTTAGGAACTTGATGTTCTTCAAGATGACCATTAAGATTAACTAGTTAGGGAGGTTGAGGATCAACCGGAGTTGCATCCTGCTATCTTGAGTTCGGTATTCCCTCTGCCTGCGGGAATTATAACAATGCTGGCTCTAGGACCTAACGATTGTACACCATGATTATCAAAGGCCATTCATAATTCATAATCTCTATTTCTTTAGCCGGTTTAGCATGGCAATCAGCTTTGCCATTTTGACCTCGGGGAGCTTGAGTTAGTTTGACAACAAGATTTTGCTTCATGAGCTCAAGAACTCACCGATGATAATAGGCTAAATCGAACTTGGTGATTTTATAAACTCCCAGTACTTGGTTTTCAATAAATTGAGAATTACTGAAGATTTGGAGGTTTTGAATTCAAACATCGATTGTAATCTCCAATCCTGCTATTAGTGCTTCATACTCAGCCTCAATATTGGTCCGAGATTCAGTCAAGCTGAATGAGAATCTCATTATTCCTCCTTCAGGTGCTACAAAAATGAGTCCAATTCTAGCTTAAGCTTTTTCCAAATTTGGAAAACAAGTGAGCTTAATTGATAATGCTCCATTGAAGTATATTTCCCATACTTGTAGCATCTTCTCCTCTTCGACATTCATGATCTACTCATCAGGTAGATCATCGTTGAGCGGTGAATCTGCAGGGATAGGATGCACAATAAAATAAATTTGTCAACGCCTGCCCTTTTATTGCCTTTTATGGGATGTATGTGATATCAAATTATAATAGTATTACTGTCCACCTAGCCAAATGACATATCAATGCTAGTCTTGACATCAAGAAATGCAGCCGATCGATCTTTGATATCATGGTGATTTTGGGAGACAGCATATAGTGGCAGAGTTTCTGAACTACGAAAATCAGGGCCAAGCAATGCTTCTCAATTAGAGAGTAATGGATTTCTGCTCCTATCAACCTCCAACTAATATAGTATAGCACATTTTATTTCCCTTCCTCATTATGCTGGGCCAATAATGCTCCAAGTGACTCTTCTAGTGCTGTTGTGAATAGTATAAGAGGCTTCACGGGGATTGACGCTGTAAGAATGGGTGGATTCAACATATATCTTTTTATATTATCAAATTCTTTATAGCACACTTTGTCCCACTAGAATCAAACATCTTTCTTCATCAGTTTTTAAAATGGCTGGCACCAACCTGACAGAAGAAGTGGAGAGTGTGATAAAATAATCTGTGGTGCTCATTGCACCTGAGAATGATGGCATATCATACTCCTTTTTAAAAGTTATATGTCTATTATAAAAGAGGATGTTTGGAATGCATTGAATCATTTTTTTTATCACAGCTAAAATGTGTAAGAATTGGAAAGAGACTACTATTGTGTTGACTCTTAAAGTAAGTAACCCTTTGGCTCCATCCAACTATAGGTCGATAAGCTTGTGCAAAACAGTTTACAAAATAGCATCCAAAGTTTTGTTGAATAGACTTTCATGCATCATCCCAAAGTTAATTTCTAATGAGCAAGTTACTTTCTTAAAAGGGAGATCTATTTTTGATCATATCTCAAGAAATTTATCATAAGTGCAGGCTTTGTAAAACTTCTAAAGGTTTAGTCTCATTCAAAATTAACATGGAGCAAGCGTATGACTCCATGGGGTGGCCGACTCTGAGTAAAGCTTTGGAGTACTTTGGATATTCTCATTTTTTCACAAAATTAATCATGGATTGTGTTCAATATTCCTCCTCTTCATTATTGATTAATGTGAATCAAAGTGAATGGATAAAAGCTAAATGTGGATTTTGGCAGGGATGCCCCTTATCTCCATATCTTTTTATTCTTTGTTCTAAATTATTGTCTAATACTTTTTTTTTAAGATGATTCAATTGGTATCAAGGTTAGCACAAAAGGGCCAAAGATTTCTCACTTGCTTTATGCGGATGACATCGTAATATTCTCAAATGCAAAGGTGAAGAATTTTAAGAAGATTAAAGGTATTTTAAAGGATTTTTGTTGATGGACTGGGAAAAAAGTCAATGAAAGCAAATTAGTAATTTTGTTTGGTAAATCGGTGAGGAGGAGGAAGAAAGTTATAACACATATCATGGGATTGAAATCAGTAAAAGAGTTTAATTACCTTGGAGTCAAAGTTGCTTTGATAAGACCAGGGAAGATGGACCTTCAATTTCTCATTGACAAAGTGTTAAAAATGTTGAATACTTGTGGTGGCAAGTTCATCTCTTTGGAGGGGAAGATCAAACTGTCAAAATGGTATTGCTCTCATATCCATAACTGAGAATATGTTGTAGTTGGAATTATTGTCCAATAATAGTTCTGATACATGGAGCAAAAAGTCATCTTTTGGACACACCTTATTGAGATCCCTGAAGTCGATGCAGATACGAATCTGGCCATTCTTCTTCTTTACAGGGATGATATTGGCAATCCAATCCACATATTTTTCTTTGAGAATGAAGCTCACCTTTATGAGCTTCTTAATCTCTGCAATCTTCTATTCTTCAATCTCTAATCTCATTCTCCTTGGAGCTTATTTGACGGGTGTTGTATTAGATTTGATGGATAATATGTGAAATTCCACATCAAGGGATAAGCTAGGCATCTTAGCATACGTCCAGAAAAAGCAGTCCTTGAATTCATAGAGAAGTCCATTTATTTCTTCCACTTGATTTTCTGGTAGAAGCGAGCTAATAAAGGTTGGGCGAGGGTCTTCCTCGATTCCCAAGATGACTTCCCTTAGCTCATCCATTATAGTAGTCTGTCCACCATCTTTAAGCTCTTCTGGTGCGGACTTGGCATCTACGGGTTGATCATCATATGTATCAACTTCATACACCTCATCAGCGCCATCATCATCAGATTCAATTTCCATGCATGTGATTTCCCGACAAGTCCCTTTCCGGAAGAATTTTTGTTTGATGAATACGATACCCTTATATGCATCTATATCCTTCTATCATAATGGACATGAATTCCTTCCATAACAGAGGCCCAAGCTATTACAAAGCTCTCGTTTGGTGATAGGAATATTAATTTTCTTTCGTAGAAATCCCTGAATATTTTTGGTATTGAACCTAGGTATCCTCGTAGGTCGTAATTCGTTAGAATTGAGGAGCATACAACACTAGTCATTATTCTCTTCTTCATGAATTCCTATGGAAAATAGAACATTCCCTGGCACAACGCCCTTCTTCAGAGGGAATTTTTATTTGGTCCGATCACAGGATGTAGCTCTACGTTCGACCGCCAGTAGATTTTTGCCATGCGTTTTCATTATTTTCCGTGCGCCCTAACAACTCGACCTGGAACGGACCCAAGATTGCTTAGTATTGCTCGGTATTGGTCGATTTTGCTTGGCAATAACCAATACTAAGCAATACTGAGCAAATACCTTGCAATACCGAGCAAATACCGAGTTGTACCGAGTTGTACAGAGTTTTTTCTAGCAATATCGAGCAAATACCTAGCAATATCGAGCAAATCTTGAGTAAATATCAAGTTGTACCGAGTTGTAGAAAAACTCAGTACAACTTGATATTTGCATGGTATTGGTCTTCACAGAGTAGTATTTCTTATTTTTTTAAAGCAATACCTAACAATATCGAGTAATACCGAGCAAATACCGAGGAATACCGAGAAAATCGTGAACATAGCATTCCCAGGTTTCGGTCCGAGTCAAATCGTCGGGCCGTGCGGTAAAGAGTAAGAGCACGTTGTGACATGTTATTGGCGGCCAAATGTAGCTCTACGTCTGATCAGAGGATGTAATAATTATTCTTTCAGAGGAGGTAGATAAAGAGTGGAGAGTTCTTCAATATTATGCACCCCGCATGGGATGATTTCTTTGAAGTGTTGTAAGGGGATACACGTGACTATGAGTATGCTATCTGAGATTGACAGGTTGCTTATTCTTCTTGAGAATACCTCATGCACCCTATTCATATATATAAAGTTGTAATCATAATCATCGTTTAAAAATTCAACCTCCCTACTCCATTTGTCCGTGGACTGACATACTCTTTGAGGTTTTGTAGGTGTGATGTCATCTTCATCTGTATCACTCCCTTGGTGAGGTACATATTTCTTTTCTTTGGGAATGGTCGGTGGCTTGGGAAGAGTTGGCGTTATCTTCTTTCTCCCCACCTGTTTTTTTCACCTTCCCATTCAGGTTGATTTGTAGCCTTTGATTTTGATGCTTTAGCCTTAAGATAACTTAAAGGCTTTTATTTCTTTGGCACGACGTACTGTGCATCTTCATAAATTATTGCTTCATGAACTATGAAGGGCTGAATATCACATGAGATCCGAAATTATTCTCTATCTCTGAGATATTTCATATATTAGTGTAGTGTTTATGGGACAACACCATATTCATGCAACCAGGGGCGACCTAGTAGCACCATCAATGAAGTGTCCACATCAATTACAAGGAACTTGACTTCTTTATGGAGCTCTCCAAATATAGGAGGGAGCATAAATGATTTAAGAGTTTTCTGTACCTTCTCGTTGAAGCCATGCACCATCAACTTGTCATGCCCAAGATGTTCCACATCGAGGCACAGTGATCTCAATGCATTAAGGCTCATGAGGTTTACGGAAGATCTGGGGTCGATAAAAATTTGACTGATCCTCAAACTGCTTCTCTCTACCGTAACATATAAATGGCGGTTGTGATCTGTTGTTCCAAGCATCAAATCATCCTCAGTAAAGGTAATAATTGGCTCATTTCTAGCTTGCAAATCCTCAGTCAAATTGCATTCAACAAAATATGCTTCATATTTTTTAGGATCCTTGAAAGCTTTGATTAAAGTCTCCCGAAGGTCTTTAGACATCACAAGGGCGTCATATATGCTAAGGTATGCTGGGATCTTCCTTAAGTGCAATAAGATATTGTAATCTATCCCCTTAGCTGAAGTTTCTTTCTTCTTGGAGTCTTCTAGGATAATATCTTCATTGATGATTATGTACTTTCCCTTATCTTGATTGGGAATCCCCTTCTTTGGTGGAGGTGGCAGTACCTTGTCACTTCTCAACTGCACCTGGGCCACTTTATCTGATTCAGACCTATTCAATGAAGCATTCTCTTCAGAGTCAACCAATGTCGCATATGGAGATTCACTTGCAAACTTAGAATCGTCTCGTAGTTTTACCTGCTTCATTTATGACACTACGCTTAGATCTGAATCTTCATCATTTGGAAAATATAGGTCATATGAACTGAATTCCATTAACGACACCATTAAATAGAACTCGCCACTTTTCAGCATATTTCTCCATATCTGATAACTTTTATGTCATGAAGATGACTCGACATATCTCCTTAGAAAGGGATTCAGCCTCAGCTTCTTCTTACTTTTCATCTATTTTGAGCTCTTTCATGAAATCACTGAGCTTAATAGGCTTCCTAGCAGTCTGGTAATCTTCACCCAAACTATCAATAACCTTTTGAGTTGCAGTCTTCTTCTCCATAGGCTTCTTCAATTTGCCTTTCTTCTTAGAAGTCTTTCATTTTGACTTACCAGACTTTGATGAGTTAGCTTGGCCAAGTGACTATCTGGAGGTGGATGTATGTGTCACAGGTAAACACTTAAATTCAATACTGGTTAAGTAGGAGACTTCCATTTAACACCCAGAATTTCTTCTAGCTGTTTCATCATTTTTTTGTCTTCTTGGAGACCACGATTTCACATTGCTCCTTTTGAATATGTTCTTTTGTTGTTATTCCTTTAGGCGGAAGCACGGAAGAGGACGTGACTACTCGGGTGGACCCCTTTTTGGGATGAACGTACTAACACGTTATCCGATAATATTAACTCTCCCATTTTATATTTCTTCTCCAGCCAATCTTTGAAGATATATCAATCCTCAATTAGTTGACTAATTACCCGATGATATGGGTAATAGATTGGGTCACCATTATGTTTAGACTCTTCAGGTCTTTTGCATTCTAGCAGTTCCAAACCGACCTTGAGTGCTTTTCTGAATAGTTTAGCGACACTATCCCACTTAGATGAATATTCTTTATCATTTTCTCCTTTAGGGAGGGGAAAATTCAATCACCAATTCCTGTGATCTGTCTCTGGTGTTCTCCTCCACCGGGAAAGGCTCTAGGTTTATCATTTCCTCAAAGAACCAGCTTTTGTTGAGGATTAGGATTGTAAGCCTATTTTGGCTTTTCTTCATATTGCATTGGTTGCTTTCCTTTATCCACATTATACACAACCCATTTAGCTTTATCATGTCTAGGATGGAGTGTGGAGTAAATCTCATTCTTTTTGGCATCAGGTGCCTTCTCCCTTTTGGGTCTGTCTGGGAGGCTTTCAGATTTTAATAAGTTGAACTTTTCAAAATTTTCCACCCTATCAACCAGATCTAGGAAGGTCATAATAGAAGTCATGCATAGGAAGGGTTGTATTTTGTCATTAATATTTTCCATCAATAGTTGAACTGCATGTTCTTCCTCCAGTTGTTACTTGCACTTCATGCTGAGATTACGCCAGCATGTTATGTATTTTTTCACTGACTCATCCTTCCTCCTTTTATCTAGGGAGAGATCAGCGATGGTAGTCTTCTCAGTTGCATTAGCAAACCTTTTCACGAACAAGGCCTCTAACTTCGTAATGGTCTTTAGCGAATCATTTGGCAGCTCAGCGTACCATTCGAAAGAAATTCCACTCAAGCTGCTCATGAATTGTTAGAATAACAAAGCATCATTGCCTCCAGTGTTCCCATAGGTTGCTTTAAATTGTGAGATGTGCTGCCTGGGATTCTTATTACAGTTAAAAATATTAAATTTTGGTATAGAATATCCCTTTGGATAAGACACCTGATCGTACATTACTGGGTATGGATGACCATTTTCCTACCAATTTCTCTCATGTTCAGTAGCTATAATGGCTTTAATCTTTTCACTGATTAAGACTTTTAGTTGTGTTATAGTTATAGGTTCAGAGGCACTCACCATATTTTGTGGAGTACCCTGGTGGGTAGGATCATCAATCTCTTTGCCACATTCAGGTACACCTTTCACTCTTGAGGCTTATGGCGCTTGAGGATGTTGAAGATTTTCTAGAATATTATTCGCAGCTTGGTTGACGGGTTGAGCAGAAGCAGCACCCATAGAAGTGGTCTTTTGTATTATCTCCATCATCACCATAATCTTAGTCATCATCTTAGTCATTTTATTATTTAACTAAGAGATTTATTTATCTTTCTTTCCCATCTATTGCCTCATCTGATTTCCCATTCCAGCGAGCATGATGTATTCGCCAGCGAAGGGGCTTTATCCGACCTCTTCTTCTTCCTCTCCTTCTTCTGAGGAGTTAACACTTTGATTGGCAATAGATCAAACCCTATGGTGACGTCGATAAACATGTTCACGGGGTTGTGATTGTTGGTCATCATCATCACCAACATCATCCTCAACAACAATATGGCTGAACATGCAAATCACCTCAATTTCCATAGTGAATTCATCGCCATAGTCTTCTTCACCATCTTATTATACTTAAAATTTTAAGTGATGTCGCCACTAAATTTCAGGTTTTTGGTTTAGGATGATTATTTCTTCGATCTGTGGGCTGCGATTGAAATGAACCTCTTCTTTTGCTGAAGTAGGTGAATGATGGGATCTCCTGGAGGACTCTCCAGGATGTCGAGCATCACTACACTTGTCATTATGGGCCTTGTTTTGGACCCATCTATAACGAGCTCTATTAGCAGGGGTGGATCTCTGGGAGACCATTTCAGATGTCACATCCGATTTATCTCTTTCTTTAAAGATCATAACTTTTCGAGGCGTCAACCTCAATACTTGTTTGCCTTTTTGCTGGGCCCTTTCGGCGACAAATTCTTGTACACGTGGTCCAAGTGTCACACCCCGATGTGCTTCCCGTAGAGCTTATAAATAATAATTTCTTTGTTCGGCTATCATGACAGATGAAATCCTCTTTCTTGGAGGGGTTCTTTGGGCCTCAATGATTACTAACCTTTGGAACTTCTTCTTCATTAGCCCCTTCTCCTCAGGTGTCTTCAGTACTCGATGTACTAGGGCATATAAGCGTTTCGGCTCTCTTATTTTTTGAGGGGTCGGGGCTTCGGGTTTATGCTCCAAGAAAGATTATTTGAGCTCACCAGAACAGCTATTTCGCTTTGCCCACTTCAGGTTGGAGAATTGATTTTGAGTAGGAATATTGATCTCTGGTTCTTACGCTGGCAAGTTAGAGATATGGATTGGTATTGGGAAATATTGAGCATGTAATTCTATGTTTCTTTTCCACCTCTTCCTTCTATTGAGCATTCCTTTAGATGAGGAAGCTTCAGTATCATATTTTCCATGTGCAGATAACCCAGTTGGCGGAGTGGTTGTATTGGCAGTCACCACTGATATTTTTCTTGCAACCATCTTTATAGCAAGGGTCTTAGATTGGGATAGTCTTTCAAACACAGAGACTATTCCTTGAGCAGTGCCTATGGTAGTGCCCCTACTGAAAGGGACCTTCCAAAAAATTCTTTAGAGTTTATGCCATACACAGGGATGACTGCAGACCTTGCAGTAGCTGCTAAGAATTCGAGCCCACTAAAGTGGACGGTGGCTCCAGTATTTCCAATCTCTATGCCAGTATTTTCCAGCTGAATCCTGGATCCTCATCCCAGTTGGATGGTCATCAGAGTAATCTGTATTTCTATTCTACACAAATGAAAGGCAGGGGTTAGTGATTAAAATTTGATACATTACCCCACACTTTCAAAATGCAGAAATTACGTAGAATAAATAATAGAAGTAGGAAAGTTAAAATAGAATTATAATCCTACTGATAGAATTTCTAATTAATCTTATTTTAAAGATTGTTGTTTAGGAAATTTAAAGCTTTATCCATTATTGATTTTTCTTGATACTATAGCCTATAAGTGACTAGCTAGAGATGGAAAGAGAAACCATTCATCAGCAGAGTTGCCAAAAATCTGTGGGCTCTAAAAATTCATCCCCGGCCTCAGCCCACTGTTTGATTTGATTTTTTTTTCTGCCAGGGAATTTTAATGAAATAAGTTCCAGAGTAAATTTTGGAAGGCATATGTGTTTGTAGATAAGACACTACCCAGAGATTTCGCTCTTATTTTTTGAGGACTTTATGATCTGAGTTCTAGTTTCCTATAGGTGTAAGCTCCTATAGTTAATTACCCCTCTCGAATCACGAGAGAGAACTTTCAATTAAGGCTGGTCGTCAATCATATACATAGAGATACATTTATTGAGCATATAGTAGCAGCATAGGTTTGGAATGGTTGGAGAATTTGGGAATTTGGAGGATTAAAAGATTTGGAGATTTGATATTTAAAATTGGAAATTATTCCATCTTGCACTTAAAGTGGATGGTGGGGGAATGGATGATAGAATCGATCAAGATCCCATGGTTTCGTCATCCCAGGCCATCATGAACACTGGTCTACTTAGTCAGAGGAGGTAGTCAACCCAACCTGACAGAAGGATCATCGACAGCCATAGGTTGCTTCGTCCAAGGGGACCTTGTAGACCTGGGGTGAATATTTATCTAAGGAGAGAAATTTAAATCCACCTTAGATAAATGAGGGCTTTGTGCCCTATCAGTCATATCCTATTGATTCATATCTCAAGGATTTGATTCCAAAAAAGAGTGAATTGGCTCTGGCCATAACTGATATTTGTGGTGTCATTTAGCAGCAAAACCACTCGGTTCAGACCCTGGGTCATAACCATTTATCCTGCGGTGCCATTTTGCAGCAAAACTGTCCGTCAGAGGACACATACCATATCCTTAATGGTAGGAGATTGTTTGAGAATTGATCCTAGTGATATCATTAACTTGGCATCAGCTCTTTATGAGCTGAAGTAAATTTTAATTTGTCCACCCTGGAAAAATATTACAAAGGGTGGATGGATTTTGCTTTAAGTGATTAATGTGTTATTTCAATTTTTGATATCTTTGAATTTTGAGATTTATAGAGTTTTGAATTTCATGAGTATTTTGGTGTCATTTGAAATTTATGAGATTAACCCCTTCGGTTGAGATTCACATTCAACACGATCATCATTTGGGTGTTTGGGGTGTTTGGGGTCATTTCCATTTGATTGAACCTTATCGACTCTATTAACTTGCCGATAGGGGATTGGGTTTCATAGTCTTTATATCCTTGTTTATAAATTTTCTTTATTAAAGGCCTTAAAGGCTTAATATGAATGTATAAAATAAATATTACGGTCAACTTTGTGACCGCATATTTATCTGATGGTTCGAATCCTGTCTGCTCTTATTTTCATGCTTAGGAGGATCGGGTTTCATAGGCTTCGTTCATTTGTTAGAGAATTCTCTTGATTATAAGCCTTGAAGGCCTAATATGAATGTATTAAAACAAATACACTTGTCTCCACAACTGGGTATTCGTTTGAAGCTTCGAACCCTGTCGACTCCTATTGATCTGTATAGAAGGATTGGGTTCAAACTTGAGTTCACTTATCGACCAGTGTAGCATCCCTAAACGTTACATGTGTACCAATAACACAATCGCCAGGGCCCATGTGGGTTGTGATTGTATTTTCTCTTTTAGTGTACCTATGTGTATATAATTTATAGTGTACGAGTAGGGGTATTTTATCATATTTTGGTTATAAGGATAATTGTCATTTGAATGCACAACATTTTATTTAAGAGCCTATACAAGCCTTCTGTCAGCTAGTATGAGTGTTACGGATATGGTGGTGGTATGGTCTTGATGTTATGAGACATCTGCTCATCTTGATGTTGACTCCCCTTTTCTCATTCACCGATGGCTTCTTTTTAAAGTTTGTAATCGTAGCTTTGAAATGGACTCTTTCAAGCTTTTTAGTATAGTAGACTTGTTATTTCTGATGTTTGTGGATACCAGAGTTGTTCCCATCCTAAGGTTAGAACCAAGAAGAGACTTTGAAATAGCAGGAAGTTTTAGTTCTAATTTGTTCAAGCATCCCTTTCATCCTGCCAGGGGGTGTCCTTTCTGTACATCGAGTCGCCCTTATACCTGACATACTCATAGGTTTTAATCATCATTGTCATAGGTGACATCTATACTTGTGTCCACAGTGGTCCGTCGTGTTTACAAGGTACTCACTATTGTTATCCACAAGTATTCATTTACAGGGGACCGCGGTATCCATTGCGACCTCCTAGAAATATTCATAGAAGAGCTATTTGGATTAGTATCATATCCACCTTTCACCGATCTCACGTGGTTGTTGTACTTGTTTGAAGTAACGGGTCTTTCACTATTAAAGCGGGTAGTATTGCCATCTCAGTCTACAGGCAACATTGCTTGTATTTCGAGTTCTTCATTGTTGCATATAGAAGACATTTATATTCTTTGAAGTGGATTGGTATTATTTGGACTTGATTGAATATCATTGTTCATATGCATTGAAAGCATTATTAAGTACATATCTTGGGCCTCATTAATGCAGGTGAGAGATTCCCGAGCATTATGTAGTTAATTGTTATTACTTGGAAGCACAATGCTTTTGACCTGATAGGAATTATTGTAGAAATCAACTACATCTGTCATTGTATAAGCCAGGATCATTCATTGTGTGCTTATATATTCATGTATTGATGATTGGTCTTCGTTTGTGATTGTTCAGATGCTATGAATTGAGTATTGCTCTCTATTTGTATACATCAAGGTCTTGTTCGTCACGAGTCCCTTATTTATTTTCTTGTATTTGTTTTAATGCATTTGATTGTTATTTAGCACTTGAATTTTGATCTTGATTGTGATTTTAAGATTTGGTATTCCATTTCTAGTAGTTCAGTTAAAGTCCAAGTCCCCTGTTGTTCGTTTAGGTCCTTTGTACATTTAGTTCAAGTTATATGCATTTATGTTCAAGTACAAGTCTTCTGCATTGTTGCCCAAATGAGATCTTCATATTGTTTAGGCTTTGTATGCTTCAGTGAAAATTTCAGCAGCATCCCGGTGTATCCCCCATTTGGGGGAAATGTAGGGGAGATGGGCCTTCCCACCACGCTACTCGAGTGTGTATGGTAGGTATCATTAGACACTGCGGCTTTACATCTTTTCATCCCACCACACTACAAGAGCGTGTATGGGGCCTTCAACAGTACCCGTACAAGAACACCAGTGGCTCTCCCCACCATGCTATAAGAGCGTGTATAAGGCTTTCCCACCTCGTCGTATGTGTTGCACCGAGCACCCTCCAACTGTGCTACGAGAGCGCATATAAGTGGTTCTCCGGTCAACCATAAATGTTGAGAATGAGATTTGAAACATTATACCTTTTGTAGTAGTGTCGGCGGTTTCAAAGTCAAGGTCGAGAACTATCCCCACCGTATTACAAGAGCGTGTATAGGGCTTCCCCGCCTTGTCGCATCTATCGCACCGAAATGCCCCCCACCGTGCTACAAGAGCGCGTATAGGGGGTCCACCGATGTGTCAAGCATGTCGAAGGTGCGATTTAAGTTAGAAATTTATACCTTGAAGACCGGCGGGGAGGCTCGTGGCATGAGGCAAGGGAAGGGCGTGCATTTTTTTTATTAATTATAATTAATTATTAATTATAATTATTTTTTATTAATTATATTTAATAGTAATTAATTATAATTATTTAAAATAAATAATTATATTTAACTTTAATTAAAGTTAATTAAAATTAATTAAAATAATTTAATTAAAAAATAATTATAATTAAATATAACACTTTTAATTAATTTAGAATAATTATAATTAAATTAAATAAAATTAATTTTAGTTAACAATAATGGAAATATGTCTCTCCCCTTTCTCCAAATTTCGGTGGCTTTACTGGATTTGGCTGAATAAGCATGTGAAAGGGAGAAATTTACCTTCAGAGCAAGCTAGTTCCCTTTGTTGCTTTTGTCCAACAAGAAGGGAAAGTCATTCCAGGAGCAAAGTCGGACGGCCACAAGTCGAGCCGAAGAAGCACGTCAGATAGAGAATGTTACCCTTACAACTAGCAAACTTCCATTTTTGCCTTCAATTAAAATTTCCTGGCTCTTGATTTGACAAGAAGCAAACTATCGGAGATGGAGCAAAGTCGAACCACTTGAAGGAATTGTGGAAGGAGGCGGCGAGCTTTCGTTGTTTCGTTCGATCAAAATGTTGTAGCCTCTAACTAAACTGTAAGGGAACATAGGAGGAGGGGCCAAGCTGAACAGCCATGAAGAGTCGAAGAAGCGAGCTCCACTTTCTTCTTCCAATTGAAAAACATAACTTCTTTTCCAATAGGAAGGGATGTCGCTGGATCGAGTGGAGTCGAATAAGAGGAAAAGCCAGAGCAGGAATGAGAGCGGGAGATCGAAGCATGAAGGCTTCGTTATCCCTCCCTTTATCAACGTGGAGAGGTCTTGGGAGATGCGACGTTTGTAGCAAATCTATTTTCATGGCTTATATTTTGATAATTGACAAATACTATTTCTTTTGGACTGCTTGTTGCTTCTAACTTTTCAGTAATCGAAGATCGGACGAACAAGACAAAGCCAGTTCAGGATTGCGTATGTTTAGGGTTGAGTCAGTCTGTACTTTTGTTTTTCACTTTTTGAGTCTTCTTGTAATGGTCAAAGAGACTGATGCTAAGTAACCCTACACACACACACTTGAGAGACTTAAAATTTTTGTTTTTACTCATATCGGCCAGGACAATTTTTTTATCGGCCTGGACGATCAGGCTTAAAACAGAAAGTCTAAATAAGGATTCTTAATTAAGGAAACCGTCATTAACATATCGGCCTGGACGATACGTGTATCGGCCAGGACGATAAGCTCAAAACAGAAAGAAGTTGCCACCATAGACAATTAAGGTATACTGTATTTTTAAATTATCGGTCAGGACGATCCTTGATCGGCCTGGACGATATTCACAAATTATGCCTTAATTGATCAGGAAATCAAGGGAGTAATTAAGGATGTTTGATACGATCATATCGTCCTGAACAATCGCAGGATCGGCCAGGACGATCCAGTAAAAAACTAGGATGATAAATATCGGCCAGCTCGTATCCAGGGCTATTCTCAGGACGATTTTCCTCTGATTTGAACTGATCGGCCAGGACGATCAAGCCAAATTTCAATCGTCCAGTTTTGCATCCAGGGCGATACTCGTTCTCTGCCTTGCCGGGGTGGCAAAAAGGAGGTTCTTGTGAGGGCTTCTCCGCCTAGCCGTGGGGGCTAAAGGAGAGTCACGTTTTGTAGTGCAATACTTGGAGGGTGCCTCCAAGGAGTGGATGTAGGTTGAGTTGACCGAACCACTATAAATTTCTGTGTTCTAAGTTTTTGCTTCCGCACTTTTAATTTCGCATTTATTTTTGTGGTGTGATTTTGGTTTATGCAATTTTTATTCTTTGTGAAAAGAAATTTTAAAATACCAATTCACCCCCCTCAAGGTTAGCTTGGGCCAGTTCTATAGGGCTTAACATCCCTAACGAATTTTCAACATTAAGCGTTGCTTCGATGTACGAACGATGTGCGGGGATATAACGCCGGTCATACGAAGAATTGTGCCAGGTACATGACTTTATGGTATTTGAATGATTTTTTTTTTGCTATTGCAGTACATGGCAACATTATTTAAATATCAGGACACCCAAGTCTTGTTGGTACCGTTAGAAGGTGACCTCAATGGGACTATTTTTAAAGTCATATTGACAAACTATTCAAAGTGCCATAATGCCCTCCAAGAATGCCCCACAAGCTACATGTTAATGCTAAAATAAATCCAGCAGTCCATGGAAGTTGCATCCAAAAATCTTAAAACTTTTGGAAGAATTTTAGGACATTTTCCTAATGAAATTCCAACCGAATTGCCTCCATTACAAGCGTTTTAGCATGAGATCAAATTATTGTGTAGTGCTAGTCTTAAGAACTAACCTCCATGTAGACTTTAACCTGATGAACATGAACAACTCCAACAACAAGAAAAAAAATTATTAGCCAAAGGGTTCGTTAGTGTGGGCTCCAAAAATTCAGCCCCGGTCTCCGCCCATTGTATTTGCTTTTGTTTGGTGAGAGAGTTCTAACGGAATTAAGTTCCTGGATAAATTTTGGAAGGCAGATGGGTTTTCAGATAAGACACTACCCAGAGATTTCTCCCACATTTTGTGAGGAATTTATGATCTGAGTTCTGGTTTCTTATAGGTGTAAGCCCCTATATTTAATTACCCCTCCTGGTAATGAGAGATAATTTTTGATTAAGGCTAGTCGTCAAGTAGACATGTAGATAATATAAATTATGTGGCATATAGTAGTAGTAATGGGCATTTGGTTGGAAAATTGGAAAGTTGGAAGATTTGATATTTAAAGTAGAAATTTTCACCATCTTGCACTTAAAGCGGATGGTGGGGAATAGATGATGGAACCGATCATCAAGATCCCATGGTTTCGTCACCAGGGCCATTGTGGTCCATGGTCTACTTAGTTAGAGGTAGTCGACCTAACTGATAGAAGGATCCTTGTCGGCAGCCATGGGTTACTTCTTCCAGGAGTACCTTGTAGACCTAAGATGGATATTTTCCAAAGGGGACAGATTTGAATCCACCTTTGCTGGTAGAGGGCTTTATGCCCTGTCGATTATATCCTATTGATTCATATCTCAAGAATTTGAAGCCACTAAGGAGCGTATTGGCTCTGGCCATAACCGATATTTCATGGTGCCATCTGGCAGCAAACCCACTTGGTTTAGAGGGCCCCAGGTCATAACCATTTAGCCTACGGTGCCATTTGGCAGGAAAACTACCGGTCTCCTTATTGATAGGAGATTGTTTGAGAATGTATCCTAGTGATATTTTTGACTAGGCATTAGCTTTATATAAGCTAAAGCAAATTTTAATTTTTCCACCTCGGAAAACTGTTGCGAGGTTCAGTCAAACTGAATGAAAATCTTATTATGCCACCCTTAGATGCTACGAAAATGAGACTGATGGTGGCTCGGGCTCGTGCAATATTTGGAGGCAGGCAGGCTTAATCGAGGAAGCCTCATCAATATACATCATCCAAAATTGTAATTTATTCTCTTCCTCGATCTGCATGATCTGTTCATCAGGCAAATCATCATTGAGTGGAGAGTCTGCTAGGATCGAATGTGCAGCGAGAAAGTCTACTAAGGCTTGTCCTTTCATCGCCTTTTGTGACATATACGTGATATAAAATTATAGTAATAATACTTCCCACCTAGCTAGGTGACCTGTCAACGTAGGTCTTGTCTTCAAGAACTTCAGCGGATCGATCTTTGATATCAAAGTAACTTTGTGGGAGAGCATGTATTGATGGAGTTTTTGAACTATAAAAAACAACAACAAACAATGCTTTTTAATAAGTGAATAATGACTTTATGCTCCAATTAACCTTCGACTAATGTAATAAAGCACATTTTCTTTGCCTTCTACATTATTTTGGGACAATAATGATCTGAGGGACTCTTCTAATGCTGTCATGTATAGTATAAGAGGCTTCCTAGGAATAGACACTGTGAGAATAGGCGAATTTAATAAGTATCTTTTGATATTATCAAATGCTCTTGACATTCTTCATCCCACATAAAATGAATATCCTTCTTCATTAACTTTGAAAATGGCTGGCATCTACCCGACATATTTGATATGAATCTCCAAATAAAAGACAGCTGTCCTTGTTGTGAGCGAAGTTGTCGAAGGCTTCTAGGAGGCAGCATCTCTATGATTGCTTTGATGTTTTTAGGGTCGTTCTCGATACCTCGATGACGAAGAACGTATCGCAGGAATTTGCCGGAGGAGACTCCAAAAGAACACTTGAGGGGATTCATCTTTAGATTATACTTTATGATCTTTTAAAATACAATCCTCAAGTCATCTAGATAATATCTTTGATCCATGTTTTTGATGACAAGGTCATTCATGTAGCACTGAACCTTTTTATGTATTAGCTCATCAAAGATATGAGTCTTTTCCTATTGATAGGTGGCACCAACGTTCTTCAGGACGAAGAGAATAACTGTGTAACAGAAAATACCGATGGGTATTCTGAATGATACGTACTTTTCATCTTCATGTGACATCTTGATTTGATTATAGCCCGATGATCCATCCTTAAAGGAGAATATATCATAATTCAAAGTATTGTAAAATAAAAGTTTTGATATCGGGAGTGAAAAGTCATCTTTTGGGCATGCCTTATTAAGATCCCTGAAATCAATATAGACATGAATCTATTCGTTCTTCTTCTTTATTTGAACAATATTGGCAATCCAGTCGGTATACTTTTCTTCTCAAATAAAACCCGCATCTATGAGCTTCTTCATTTCTACAATCACCTGCTCTTTAATTTCCAATCTCATTCTTCTTGGAGCTTATTTGATAGGTGCTGCATCTGATTTGAAGGCTAATATATGAACTGCTACATCAGGGGATAAGCCCAGCATCTCAGTATATATCCAGGCAAAGCAGTCTTTGAATTCATAGAGAAGTTCTTTAATTTCTTCTATTTGTTCCTTGGGCATGAGAGAACTAATAAAGGTTGGGCGAGGATCCTCATCGGTTCCCAAGTTAACTTCTTTTAACTCATCCATAGTGGCTTCCTGTTCATCATCTTCAAGTTTTTCTAGTATAGGTCTGCCCTCTACAGGTTGATCATCATAATTATCAACTTCATATGCCTCCTCATCACCATCATGATCGAATTTAATTTCTCCGTATGTGATTGCTCGACAAAATCTCCTTTTGGGGGTGCTTCAGTACAAAAATATCTTTCTTATTTAATGAGCGGGGATTTCTTCGATACCAGAGGCTCAAGCAGAAACAAACTTGTTGTTTGGGGGATGCTTTACAACATTCTTTGGATGTTTCTAGTATTATACCTAGAAAACCTCATAGGTGTTAATTCTCTAGAATCAACGAGTGTATGGAACTAGTCATGATTTATTTCTTGCTCGAGTTTTCCAATTGAATAAAATAGACTAGTTGGCCCACCCTTTTCTTCAGGGGGAGGTACAAAGAATGTCATGATCTATTCAATATTATGCACCTCTCGAGGAATGACTTCTTTGAAGTGCTGCATGGGAACACATGTGAATACAAGTATGCTATCTGAGATTAATAGACTGTCTATTCTTCTGGAGAATACACCCTGCACAGTATTCAAGTAGATAGCATTGTAGTCATAATCATCATTTAAAAATTCAACCTCCCTATTCCATTTGGTTATAGACTAACATAGCTTTTGGGATTTTGTAGGGGTGGCATCACTTTCATCTGTGTCACTCCCTAAGTGAGGTACGTATCTTCTTTCTTTGGAAAGGAAAGATGCCTTGGGGAGAGTCTGCGCTGCCTTCTTTCTCCCCACCTACGTTTTCTTACTTTCTTATTTAGGATGCTTTGGAGTTTTTGGGTCTAATGCTTGGGCCTCAAGAGAGCTCGATGGTTTTAGCTTATTTAAAATGAAGTACTTTGCATCTTCATATATCTTCACTTCATGAACTGCAAAGGGTTGGATGTCACCAGAGATTCTGAATTCCTCTATAACCATGAGGAACTTCATGCATTGGTGTAGTGTGAATGGGAAAATGCCATACTTATGCAACCAAGGATGGCCAAGGAGCGCTTTAAAGGTAGTATCTGCATCAATCACATGAAATTTAGCATTTGTATGAAGTTCTTCAAATATGAGATAGAGTATAAATTATCCTAGGGTCTTCTGCCCATTCTTATTAAATCCATGTATCATTAGATTATCTTATCCAAGATGCTCCACATCGAGACATAATCCTCTTAGTGCTTTCAAGATCATTAGATTTATAGATGACTATGGATTGATTAGGATTTGACTAATCATCATCCCATCACTTTCTACAGTAACATACAGAGGGCGATTATGGTTCGCCATTCTGAGCATGATATCTTCTTCAATGAAAGTTATGAATGGCTCATTTCGAGCTTGTAAGACCTCTGTCATATTACGCTCAACAAAATATGCCTTATACTTTCGGGGTCTTTGAGAGCATGAATCAAAATCTCCCAAAGGTCTTTGGACATCACTAAAGCATCGTATATACTGAGTTGCACTGTAATTTTCCTTAGATGGGATAAGACATTATAATCTACCCCTTTTGTTGAAGCATTCTTTTTCTTAGGATCTTCAAGAATAATATCATCATTGATGACTATCTCTTTCCCTTTATCTTTATTAGAGATCCCTTTCTTTGGTGGAGGCGACAATATCTTACCGCTCCTTAGTTGCACTTGATCGACCTCCTCTATTTTAAACTCATTTAATGGGACATTTTCTTCAGAGTTAGGCATTGTTACATCCAGGCATTCATCTGCTGATTCAGAGTCACAACCCAAGTTTATATACATTCATCTGCTGATTCAGAGTCACAACCCAAGTTAGGCATTGTTACATCCAGGCATTCATCTGCTGATTCAGAGTCACAACCCAACCCATCTTCCATTGGAAAATATAAGTCATCTTCCAAGCTATAGTCCATTGATGTAACTATCAGACGGGATTAAGAGGGTTTTTCTTTAGCGTATCCTTCTTTTATCAAGGTATTTGGGACCGTTAACATGACCCGACATATATTTATGGGAAGGGATTCCTTCTCACCTTCTCTGGCTTCATCTATCTTAAGCCCTAACATAAAATCAGTGAGCATGATAGGTTGCCTTACAGTCTGGTAGTATTCATCCAAACTGTCGATAACTCTCTGAGTTGCAGTATTTTTCTCTTTAGGTTTCTTCAGTTTTGTTTTCTTCTTGGAGGGCTTCACCTTTCCAAACTTCAAAGTGCCAGCTTGATTGGGGAATTGTTTAGAAGTAGATGCTCGTGTCATAGGCAAAGTTTTGAATTTTAATATTGGCTCCGTAGGAGATTTCCACTTCACCCCTGGAAGTCCTTTGAGCTATTTCAACATTTTCATAGTTTTATTAGAGATCGCATTCTCCCAATGCCCTTCTTGAGCTAACTTCCTTTCATTTTTTCTTTCTTCAACTAGGGGTATGGAAGAAAACATAACCACCCTAGTTGATTCTTTTCTGGGATTAGTCAATACATTATCTGATAATTTAATCTCCCCATTCCAGAATTTTCTTTTGAGCCAATATTTGAAGATGTAGCAATCTTTGATAAGATGGCTAACTACCTGATGGTATGTGAAATAATTTAGGTTGCCAGTGTGCTTCGACTCATCGGGCCTCTTGCATTCCAGCAATTCTAAGCTCGCTTTCAACGCCTGTCGAAATAATTTTGTGACACTATACCTCATGAATGAATATTCTTTATTCATGTTTTCCTTGAGGGATGGAAATGTTCTATCACGGGTTCCCATTATTTGCCTCAGGCGTTCTCCACCACTTTGATAAGTTTGTGGCTTATCATCCCCCCAAGTATTAGCTTCAACTAGGGTTTAAGATTGTAGGCTTATTTTAGCTTTTCTTTGTACTGCATTGGCTGTTTGTCTTTGTTCACATTATAAATAACTTTATTTTCACTAGCAACTCTAGAGAAGAACGTAGAGTAGGATTCACCCCTTCTAGCACTAGGGGTTTTAGCCTTATTGGGCTTATCAGAGTGATTTTATGATCTTGATAAGTTCAGTTCAAAAACTTAGCCACTCTGTCCAATAGATATTGAAATGTGGTAATTGTAGACATGCACAGAAAGGGTTGCATCTTATCATCAATATTTTCTATTAATAACTATACGTCATGCTCTTCCTCAAGTTGTTGCACTCATTTCATACTTAAGTTACACCAATGGGTGATATATTTAGTCATTGATTCATTCCTTTTTCTCTTATCCAGAGCGAGGTCAGCGATCATTATCTTATTAGTTATGCTGATGAATCTCTTCATGAATATATTTTCCAATTCTGTTAAAGTCTTCACAGAATCATTCGGCAGTTCAGCATACCATTTGAAAGCAGTTGCTGTTAAACTACGAACGAACTGTCGGAAGAGTAGGGCATCGTTTCTCCCTGTATTCTCACAGGTGGCTTTAAATTGTGCTAAGTGCTGTCGGGGATTATTAGTACCGTTGAAAGTGTTGAACTTTGGGATCGAATACCCTTTTGGGTATGGTAATTAGTCATATTCAGCAGGGTATGAAAGACCCTTCCCCACTAGTTTCTCCGCCTGATCAATGGTTATGATGGCCTTGATCTTCTCAGTGATAATTCCTTTTAATTGTGCAGCAGTCATAGGTTTAGAAGTACTGCAATATTTTATAGAGTGGGTTGGCGGGTATTGTTATTGACTTTATTATCGCCTTCAGGAGCACCCCGTACTCCTCAGTGAGTATTGCACTAACTAAGTGTCTCTCCTTTAGCTCCCATAGCTAGGCGGAGAAGCCTGTATAATAGACTCCTTTTCACCGGGGTATGGCAGAGAACTGATTCTTTTTGCTTCCTCTTGAAGTAGGCAGAGAACCCAGACAATTGCTAAACTAGACCTCCCAAGAACCTCCCAAAGATGAAGGATGTAGAACGGAGAAGACAACTTGGAACCTTACTTGGAGCAACCTTAATGAACCCTCTCACAAACTCCCCCTCATAAGTTCCTCTCTCTCTCTCTCTCTCTCTCTCTCCCCCTCTCTCTCTCTCCTTAAGCTCTCTCAGGTCAAGACAACAGCACTCAAGGTCTTATGCATGAAAAGGCATGGGTCTTTTATATAGATTTAAAGAATCGATATTATCATCCAGGATGATATTCCTATCATCTTATACGATCGGCACAAATTAAGCTCAATCAGCCTGGATGACTTAGGATGATCAGAAGAAATTTTTTTCACATCGTCCAAGACGATATAACATCATCTTGTATAATTAGTTAAAATCGAGGAGTATCATCCAGACCATCGCACTGAATGGGTGGCTGGATGAGAGTAAAATGACTTGATCATCAAGGATGATCTCATGATCGTCCAGGATAATCTCATGATCGTCCTGGCCGATTAGTTCAAAATCTACCCAAATTGTCTAACACATTGCTCTTGTCTTCCAGAAGAAATCAAGGTTTATGTACTGATCGTCTTGACCGATCCTGCGATCATCTATGATGATATTATCGTATCAATCAACCTCGATTACTTTCCTTAATCTCTAGATCAATTTAGACATAATTGTATTGTATCATACAGGATGATGTCCTGGATGATAATTAAAAAATAAAGCTCCCTAAATTGATATTGAGGCTGATTCTTTCTGATTTGAGCCTATCGTTCCGTACTATACAAATATCGTTCAGGACGATATGCTTAATGATGACTACCTTAACCAGGATACCTTAATTAGGGTTTTTGTTTTTGACTGATAGTCTGGGATGATTTTTGGATCGTCTTAGAAGATATACTCAAAATAGAGAACTCTAAGTTTAGACAGAAAAAATTCAGTCAGGTGTGTGTGTGCAAGGTTACTTAGCATCAGGCACCATAAGGATTACATTTGACTCAAGAAAGGGAAAAAGTACATTACAGATAGACTCAGACCTAATCTACCAAATCTTGATCTGGTTCAACTTGCAGTCTCGATCCTATGGTCCTAAAATTTTAGTAGGCAAGGTAGTCAAAGTAAAATAGAAGTGTATGAAATCATCAAAATTCTATCTCTAAAAAATAGATATGCAACATGTGGCCAATATCAATAGTTCTCTGCATCATCTGTATCATTGCCCCCATTTGAGCCATCATGTCTCATTTAACTAAGAGATTTCTCAATCTTTGTCTCTCATTTTCCACCTTATCTGCCTTCTCATGTTGGCGAGTGTGGAATTTTCATCATCAAGGGGATTCTCCTCTACTTCCTGCACTTACTCTTCTTCTTGGGAATGGCCACCTTTGCCAGTAGTGAACCCCTCTCTAAGACGGCGTTGATGTACTTGCATGGATGGCGATTGCCAACCATCATCATTTTCATCGTCATCATAATCAGCTCCATCATCGATGTCTATATGTTTAATTATATAGACAACATCCATTTCTAAGGCATTATTTATTTCTTCTAATTTTTCTTCTATTTTTTCCTCCATATATTCCTTGATTTTCTTCCCCTTCGAGATATTCTTCCCCTTATACATTTTCTTATATTATTTGGATTTCCGAGCAAAGATGCCACTGAATCTCTGGTTCTTAGTTAGGCAAGGAGATTTCTTCGGCTAGTGGACTATGGTCGAAGTTAGTCTCTTCCATTGGAGGGGATGGAGGGTGACAGGATCCCCTGGAGGATTCTCAAAGGTGTGACCATTGGGAGGAGTGTCATTATGGGTACTTTTTGGGGTCCATTTCTAATGTTATTTAAAGGCAGGAGAAGATCTCTAAGAAGCATCACCGGATGTCATACCCAAATATGTTCTCCTTTCTTTTCTTTCTTTTTCATCTCTTCGAGGCTTTAGCCTCCATACTTGCTTTCTTTTCCACCGAGACCTTTCAGTGACGAATCCCTAAATTTGTGGTTCAAGTGTCATACCCTGATGTTCACCACTTGGAATATACTATCTTTCTCTTCTCTCTGCCGTAGAGGATAGGCATTCTCTCAACGGGGTTCTCTTGGCTTTAGTTATCAAAGGCCGCTGATACTTCTTTTTCTTTAGCCCTTTCTCCTTCACTATTTTTAGGACTCTATATACCTGAGCAGAAAGAGTCCTAGGCTCTTTCTTCCATGGAGAAATTGGGGCTTTCGGTCATTGATCCTAGAAACATTTCTTTAGCTCCCCAGTTGAGCTATTTCTCTTAACCCATTTTAGATTTGCAAACCCATTCCAGGTTGGAATAGTAGCTTAAGACTCTTGGGCAGCTAGGTTTGAAGGGTGGACCGGCACCAGTTACATCTGAGCTCGGAGTTCAGCATTCATCTTCCTTCTCTACCTCCTTGTAGGCCACCCTCCAAATATGGAGGCTTCAACATTATATTTCCCAAGTGAAGATAACCCGATTGATAGGGGTGTGGTATTTGTAGTCACCATAAAGTCTCTTTCACCATTCATAATTCTCCTTATGGTTAGGGCCTCTGGCTGTGATAGTCGCTTTCACCATTTCTCTTCCTCCTCTGCCTTCTGTTGAGCTTTCCTCTAGATAATGAAGCTTCAACATCATATTTCCCAGACACAGCAGGCTCTCTAGGCAGGGCAGTGGTGTTCGCATTCACCAAAAAAAATTTCTTCCATCAATAACCCTTTTAGTAGTAAGGGTCTTAGATTGGGATACTCTTTCAAACACATAGACTCTTCCTTGAGCAACATTCCTGGCAGTATTTTGTGGCACTTACAGATACGCATGCTGTACAGTGGTCTTTGCAGAGTGGGATCTTCTAAATTTTTTTTCATAGTTAATAAAGATAATAGAGAGAGTTGTAGCCTTTATAGTAGCTGTTGAGAATTCAAGCCTTCCAAAGTGGATGGTGGCTCCAGTATTTCCAGTCTCCATGACAGTATTCGCTAATTGAACAGTGATTGGGGTATCCTGTATTTTCATTCTGCACAAATAAAAGGCAGGGGTTAGTAATCAAAATTTAATACTTCAACCCACGCTTTCAAAATATAGAAATAATGCATAATAAAAATAATGCATAATAAATAATAAAACTAGAAAAATTAAAATGGAATTAATGCCCTGCTCATGAATTTTTAATGAATCTTATTTAAAAGATTAATTTTTAGGAAATTTAAAATTTTAGCCCATAGGGATTTGCTTGCTACTATAGCCTATGAATGAGTAGATAGAGTGGAAAGAGAAACCAGTCCCCAGTGGATTTGCCAGAAATCTGTGGGCTCCGAAAATTTGGCCCCAGCCTCAGTCCGCACTATTTTGCTTTTTCTTTTTCTTCGGTGGGGGAGTTTTAACAGAATTAAGTTCCATGGTAAATTTTGAAAGGCAGATGGATTTGTAGATAAGACATAACCTAGAGATTTCACCCTCATTTTGTGAGGACTTTATGATATGAGTTCTGGTTTCCTATAGGCGCAAGACCTTATAGTTAATTACCCCTCCAGATAACGAGAGAGAACTTTTGATTAAGGCTAGTCATCAATAAAATATATGTAGAGTACATGTTATCTAGCATATATTACCAGCATAGGTATTGAGATTTGGAGGTTTCTGAAATTACTAAATGACAAGAGGGGGGGTGAATTGTGAAAATATTTTTCTTAATAAAAATAACCCTAAACAAGAGTTCTAATTTTTTTATTATTTTTGAAATTCTACAACAAGATTTTAAGTAATTTTTCTTCCACAAATTTCACCATGCAATAGTTATAAAAATTAAATGCAAGTAAAAAGTAAACGATGATAAGAAAAAAACACACCAAGAATTTTTATAGTGGTTCGGTCAAAATATGACCTACGTCCACTCCCCGGAGACCTCCACTCCGGGATTTTCACTATCAAAAATAGTTCTCCTTTTTCCCCCCCTCGGCAAGGCGGAGAAGCCTTTACAAACCTCCCTTTCACCAACCCGGCGTGGCGGAGTGCCAAACTTTGTTTTCGCCCTCCTGGCGACGGCAGAGAACCTTCTCGTTTTTCTCCCTCCTGGAGAAGGCAGAGAACCTTGAGGAAATGGATGTAGACGAGCCTTTCCCTCGGAGATCCTCCCTCAAATCCTTCTAGGGCCACAAAAGGAGCAAGATGCAACAAGCTCGGAGCAACCGTGTGATCACCCTCACACCCGTCCTCCCTCACAACTACTAGGGTTTTGGATCTGAACATATCGTACAGTACGAATATATTCGTACAGTACGATCTATTCACAGAATCGTCCACATAGCTTTGATCGTACGGTACGAATTAAACCGTACAGTACGATCTCCAGAGAAGAATTTCTATGACATTTTGCATTTAAAAATAAACTCTCCCCCTGTGTGTGTGCATGGTTGCTCTTACTCTTATGCATTTTGTGGCCAGACTCAATAAAATAAAATAAAATAAATAGAAAAATACAATGTTTGACTCATACTCCTAATCTACCCTTTCTTGAGTATTCCTTTCATCCTGAGTCACTTATTATCTTCCTGAACAATAGCAAAAAAAATAGTATTCAATGAAAAGTTGTTTCAAAACACTCATTATTTGGCATCATCAAAATCTCAAACTCGGGGTCATGGGTTGCAACAGTTTCAGATTTGGAAAATTTGATATTTTAAAATAGAAATTTCATCATCTTACACTTAAAGTGGATGGTGGGGGAATGGATGATAGTCCCTATCAAGATCCCATGGTTCCATCACCCCGGGCCATCGTGGTCCCTGGTCTACTTAGTTAGAGGAGGTAGTCGACCAAACCTTATAGAAGGATCCTTATCGACAGCCATGGGTTGCTTTGTCCAAGGGTACCTTGTAGACCTAGGTTGAATGTTTGTTTATGGGGATAAATTTAAATCTACCTTAGCTAACAAAGAGTTTTGTATCCTATCAAACATATCTTATTGATTCATATCTCAAGGATTTAATACCACTAAGAAGCGTATCGGCTTTGGTCATAACCGGTATTTTGTGGTGCCATTTGGCG
Organism: Dendrobium catenatum; assembly: GCF_001605985.2. Lineage (NCBI taxonomy): Eukaryota > Viridiplantae > Streptophyta > Magnoliopsida > Asparagales > Orchidaceae > Dendrobium > Dendrobium catenatum. Next base: position 237,166 of record NW_021319710.1, on the reverse strand, counting down.
ACAAAAATACTCGATTCAGAGGGCACAGAGTCATAACTATTTATCCTGCGATGCCATTTGGCAGCAAAATTTTTGGTTAGAGGACACGTACCACATCCTTACTGGTAAGAGATTGTTTGAAAAATGATTCTGGTGATATTTTCAACTAGGCATTAGCTCAATGTGAGCTAAAGTAAAATTTAATTTGTCCACTCTAGCAAATTATTGCAGAGGGTGGATGTGTTTTGCTTTATGTGGTTTATGGTTAGATTTTTAATTTTAAATATTTGAGAATTTTGGATTTTTTGGCATTTAAGTGGCATTTTGAATTCTTTGAAATGGATCCCTCCGGTTGAGATTTGTATTCAATATGGCCATCATCAGGGTGTTTAGGGCCATTTTCATTGATGAAACCTTGTGGATCCTATTAACTTGCTGATAGGAGATCAAGTTTCATAGGCTTCATGCCCTTGTTTATGAATTCTCTTTGTTAAATACCTTAAAGGCCTAATATGAATGTACAAAATAAATATTTTGATCAATTTCGTGATTGTATATTTATCTAATGATTCAAACCCTGTCTACTCTTATTTATCTGCTTAGGAGGATCTGGTTTCATAGGCTTTATGCCTTTTTTAGTGAATTATCTTGTTTATAGGCCTTGAAGACCTACTATGAATGCATTAAAATAAATACACCAGTCCCCACAACCGTGTATTTATTTGAAGGTTCGAACCCTATCGACTCCTATTGATATGCGTAGAAAGATCAAATTCGAACTTGAATTCACTTATTGACCCACAAAACATCCCGAGGCGTCATGTGTGTACCAATAACACGCTCGCCGGGGCCCATACGGGTCGAGATTATGTTTTCCCCTTTAGTACACTTATGTGTATACAAATTATAGTATACGCATAGGGTTATTTTGAAATAATTTAGTTGTGCAGGTAATTTTCATTTTAATACACATCATTTCATTTGAGAGCTTATACACGCATTCTGTCTGCTAGTACGAGTGTTACAGATCTGGTGGCGGTGCATTGTAGATTATAGACTCCTTCTGTCTGCTTGTATAAGTGTTGCAGATCTGATGGCAGTGCGTTGTAGATTGTAGATGCCTTCTGTCTTCTTGTATAAGTGTTGCAGAATTGGTGGCAGTGTTATTTGGATGTCATGAGGCATCTCATCATCTTGATGTTGACTCCCCTTTCTCATTCACCGGGGAATTCCTTTTGAAGTTTGTAACCTTAGTTTTTAAATGGACTCTTTCAAGCTCTTTTGTATAGTAGACTTGTTACGTCTAGTGTTTGTGGATACCATAGTCGTTTCCTTCCTAAGATTAGAACCAAGAAGAAACTCTGGAATACTAGGAAGTTTTGTTTTAATTTGTTCAAGCATCCCTTCCATCCTACCGGGGGGTGTCCTTTTTCGTACATCAAGTTGCCTTCATACCAAACATAATTTGCAACATCTTAATCACCGTTATTATGGGTAACATCTGTACTTATGCCCACAGTGGTTCGTTGTACCTACGATATATTCACTGTTATTATCCAAAAGGGGCTCATATTCATTTGCAAGGACCCGTTGAATCCACTACGATCTCCTAGAAATGTTCGTAGGAGAGCCATTTAGACCAGTATCATATCCACCTTTCACCAATCTCAGGTGATTTTGATGTACTTACTTGCAAGGATGAATCTTATACTATCAATTGATAATATTATCATCTCAATCTATATGCAACATTGCTTGTGCTTCAAGATCTTCGTTGTTGCATATAGAAGACATTTATATTCTTTGTAGTGGATTGGAATTATGTGGACTTGATTGAATATCATTATTCATATGCATTGAAAAGATTATTGCATTCATATCTTGGCCATCAATATTGCAGGTGGGAGATACCCGTACATTTTATAATTAATTATTATTACTTGCAAGCACAATGCTTTTGACCTCGTAGGAACTATTGTAGAAGTCCACTACATCTGTCATTGTATAAACCAGCATAATTCATTGTGTGCTTATGTATTCAAGTATTGATGATTGGTCTTTGTTTGTGATTGCTCAGATGTTATGAATTGAGTATTGCTCCTTGTTTGTATACATCGAGGTCTTGTTCATCACGATTCCCCTGCTTGTTTGCTTATATTTATTCGAATGCATTGAATTGTTATTTGACATATGAATTTTGATCTTGATTATACATTTTAGGATTTGGGATTCAATTTTTTATAATTCAGTTGAAGTCTAAGTCCCTAGCTATTCATACAAGTCATCTACACATTTAGTTCAAGTTATGTGCATTTAGTTCAAGTACAGGTCCTCTATATTGTTGCCCAAGTGAGTTCTTCTTATTATTCAAGCTTTATGTATTTTAGTGAAAATTTCGGTAGCTTCCCGGCATATAGCCCATTTGGGGGAAATGCAGGGGAGCTGGGCCTTCCCTCCACACTACTCGAGCATGTATAATATGTGTCCTTAAACACCGCGGCCATACATCTTTTCATCCCACCACGCTACAAGAGCGTGTATGGGGCCTTCAATAGTACTCATACAAGAACACCAGTGGCTCTCCCCACCATACTAAAAGAGCATGTATAGGGCTTACCCGCCTCGTTGTATGTGTCGCACCGAGCTCCCACCTACCGTGCTACGAGAGTGCGTATAGGTGGTTCTCCGGTCTACCGCAAATGCCGAGAATGGGATTTTAGAACATTATACCTTTTGTAGTAGTCATCGACGGTGCTGATGTTAAGGTCGGTAGTAATTAATTAAAAAATAATTAAATTAATTAGAATTAATTAAAAGTAATTATAATTAAAAATTAATTATATTATTTATATTTTTTTCTCAAATCCATTGGTCTGGCGTGTTTATGGGATTTGGCCAGACAAGAGTGCAAATGGGAGAAGTTACTTTCTTGGTGAGTGAGCTCCCATTCTTATTTCCGACCAAAATGTTGTAGCTTCCGCTCCAACAGGCAAGGAGCGTTGTCAAAGGGGCGCTGTCGAACAACAACGAATAAGCTCAAGAAGGGTGTGAAATAGATAAAGTTGGGGTTAAGTAGGATTTCGGCTCAATGGGTTTAATCAAGGGTTTAATTCAATTGGAGGCTAATTTGACCCTCCATTGATTCTTTGACCAGTCAATTGGTCAAGGTAGCCGATGTGGTATGCATGGTGGCACCAAACATTTGATGGAGTGAAGGTTATGCCATGAGGTTGGAGTTCAAGGTAATCTAAGGGGTTTTGAATCGATTTGACCAAGTCAAAATGACTTAACTTGGTTAAATGGACCATGGCTTGATTTCAAATAAGTTTAGATATGTTTGGACCATAATATGGAATGAGATTGAATATTTGATTATATTGGTTTGATCTGATTGAAGAGATTGAACCAAGTTAGCTTGAATCGGTCGGACTAGGGCTTAGTTGACCATGTCAACTAGTGATTGGGTCAAAGGTCCAATCAAATCTAAATCACTATGAGAAGTGATCAGGTTGGCCTGAATGTATTTAAAGTTATTTTGAAGCTTGATTGGAAGTGGTTCCAAGTAATTTCGAGATCATTTGGTTTGAAATAGGTATTCAAACCCTTAAGGGATATCTTGGTCAAAGTGTTAACCGGATAAACTAGGCTTAACCAAGGTTTTGTTCTAGGTAGATCTAGGATCTAGATTTGTCCTAGAGACCTCATAGAAAAAATGAGGTCAACTAACGGACCCATAATATTTATACCAGAATGAAGTTCTAGTGCACATATTGGCATTGGCTAAATTCAAAAGTCAAGTCTAGAGTTTTGATCTGATGGGAAGGAAAAGGTCTATCCCTAGGGAGTTGGGGTTTGAATTGATATTACAGTAGTGCCACAAAGGTGTACTCTACCACTAGTGGGTCTGGTCCTAAGGGAAGAAAAGGTCTATCCCTAGGGAATTGGGGTTTGAATTGATACTAGGGTAGTGCCACAAAGGGCGTACTCTACCACTAGTGGATATGATCCTAAGGTAAGGAAAAATCTATCCCTAAAGGAAAAGAAGGCATGGGTGATCATATAGGAAGGAAGAATTCCTAACTATAGAGGATAGAATTTGAATTTTGGTTCTAAGGGAAGGGAAAATCTAACCTTATGAGATTGAGTTTGAATAGATACTAGGGCAGTGCCACGAATTGCATACTCTACCACTAGTGGGTATGATCCTAAGGGAAGGAGATATCGAACTCTAAGAAAAGGATATTAATTATGGAATTTGAAATGACACTAGGGTAGTGTCATTGGGCGTGTACTCTACCACTAGGAGAATTAATCGTAAGTAAGGAAAGAACATAACCTTAAGGAGAAGAAGTCGGAGGACCCTTTGGGAAGGAAGCATTGCTTCCAACAGAAGGTCTAATCTGGAATTTGAAACTAGGATGGTGCCGCAGAGGGCGTGCTCCATCAAAAATGGATTTGATCCTAAGGAAAGAAAGAATGATGACTCACATCTAACCTTAAGTTGAACGTAACTCAAGGACCCTGTAGGAAGGTAGCATTACTTTCTACAGGAGATCATATCTAGATTTTGAATTTAGGATGTTTCCATAGAGGGTGTGCTCGATCGCTAAATAATGATATTATGGAGAGGAAACTTGCTCTACATGAAAAATCAAATCTAGAATTTAAAACTAGGATGGTGTCACATAGGGCATGCTCCATCACTAGTGGATCTAATCCTAAGGGAATGAAGCATAGGGACTCACACCTAGCCTTAAGGAAAAGAAGACTGGAAATGAAATTACTAAATGAGCCAAGGGGGGGGGGGGGGGGGGGAATTGGGTTTTTAAAAAAAATTTTTAAAAAAAAATTTCCCCCCCCCCCCCCCCCCCCCCCCCCCCCCAATAATTTTTTTGTTTTTTAATTTTAACCATAAAAATTTAATGCATAAGCAAGTCTTTGAACACAATTTGCAAAAATGATTTATACCACAATTATCACCAAGCAAATATAATGAAAGTAAAATGCAAACAAAAATAAAAGCAGTAAAGGAAAAATCACAGCATATGTTTTATAGTGGTTCGGTCTCTTGACCTACGTCCACTCCCTGGAGTCCTCCTCTCTATGAATTTCACTACGAAATTATAGTTCTCTTTTTGCTCCCTCGGCAAGGCAGAGAAGCCCTTACAACACTCACTTTCACCAATCCGGCATGGCGGAGTGCCAAGCACTTTGTCACCCTCCTAGCGTTGGTAGCATACCTTATTATTTTTCTCCCTCCTCGAGAAGGCAGAGTACTTTAGAGGACACGGATGTAGAAGAGTCTCCCCCTCAGAGAGCCTCCCATAAGATATTTTTGTGCCATATGAGGAACAAAGTGCAGCAAGAATGGAGCAACCGTGTGGTCTCCCTCATAATACTTCTCCCTCACCAAGATCACCCTCTTCTTCTTCTCTCAAACCCTAAAATCTTCTCAAGAGCTCTCTCCCAAGGATTCCCTCTCTAACCGCCTTCCCCTCTCACAGTCACATACGAAAAACATAACTTTTTTTATACTTAAAACGGGCTACAAAAACCCTGAACATTTTCAAATTAGCCATTACTATCGTATAATACGATTATATATCATACAATACAATTAATATAAATGAGTTTTGACCTAGTATGAAGGTTTACGAACAGGTCAAAACTTCTGAATACGTTCATACAATACGATATAAACTCGTACAATATGATAGGGAAAACTCTTCTGTTTATACAGGATGATAGTTAGGATGATCAAAACTCTTCTCTGTACATCGTAGGGTATGACCTACTTTGTACAGTATGATTAGTCAAAACGAAGGTATCGTCCAGGATGAAGTCCGAGATGATCAAAACTTGTCTCTGCACATCATAGGGTATGATCTACTTCATACAATATGATCAGGCAAAATCAAGGTATAGTCTAAGATGAAGTCCGGGATGATAAAAAATAGTCTTGGTTCATCGTATAGTACAAACTAATTCATACATTATGATGAACAATCAGAAATTAAACCTTGATTTATTCTACTAAGCATGAGTTAATTTATATAAGTATTCAAAATACAACATACAGTACGAAGGTCTTCGTACAGTATGAACGGCTATAAAACTTTCTTAATTAAATCTGGCGGCTAGGGTTTTTGATGGGTAACACATCATACAGTACGATTATAGTTGTACAGTACAACCTGTTCACAGAAATACATTCCAGCCAGATCAGATTGTACAGTACGATAGAAAATCATACAGTACGATCAACAAAAAAGAAAAAAAAAATCTAAATTTTAGAAACCCTCTCCCCTTGTCTGTGTACATAGTTTCTCAGATGTACATGTAGTTTGTGGCCAGACTAAAGAAAAGAGTAAATAAAATAAATGAAGAAATTACAATGTTATAAATTCACACTCCTATTCTACCCAGACTTGAGTCTTTTTGTTGTCCTGAGTAACTTGTTATCTCCCTAAAATGTTAGTACTCATAAACAATAGTAGAAATAAAAGATATTCAATAAATAGTAAATTAGACATATTATTTTTAATCATCAAAATCTCAGACTAGGGGTCATGGATTACAACAATCTCCCTCTTTTTGATGATGTCAAATAATGTTGCATGGCATTTGTTTATTTTTTTTTTCTTTTTTTTTTTAAATTAAAATGTTAGGAAATAGGCAGAAAAAGAAAAATGCATTTAAGTAAATATAAGCAAAAATACATACGCAAGATAACGAGAATACATAAGCAAGACAACTGACTACAACAGACTTAACTGACTACAACAAGAGTTCTCCCCCTTTTGACATCACCAAAAAGAGGAAACACAAACAATACTAAGAAAGAACATAATTGAAACAGATACACCTCAGAATGGAGGATCCTGATCACTTGGAGGTGGAGCTGGGTGTCGTCGGAAATATTGAAGGATTGTGTCGAAGCGGTGATCAATCAAAGTGAAGCGTTCCTCAAACCATCGCATATCTTCCTCATGTTGCTAATGTTGTTCTTATATGTGTGTGTCAAGACGACTCTAAAGTTGGTCGAAGCATTTGACCAAATCATCATGAGGGCAGGCTGGTGCAGGTGCTCGGGGTGGTGCATGTCATCTTGGTCGAGCAGGAGCTACTGCTGGGATATCTTCTCCTCCTTCTTAATTAAAGTTAGGTTCATCCGGCTCTGGCCCCTGATCAAACAAAATATGGATGGAGGCATCTGCATAGAAAATAGGTAGGTTATTGGGTTCACCGGGATAGGTTAACTGATATTTATTTTGAAGAATGTACCCAATAAGGTGTCCAAGGGATATATTTTGTTTTCTCCGGGTGGTAGGGAGGCGAATTAATGTCATATTGTGAATGTAATCAACAATTAAATCTATCTCATCGAATTTGGTGTTAGACATGTTAAGATAGGTAGTAACAGATAAAGTTGGGGTCATGTGAATATGATTGCCAACGTTTGGGTACTATTGAGGTTCTAAGTACGTGTTGAATGATTCTGGAATTTTAATTGAGGGATTGAATGAGTGGTTGGTGTTGGTAGAAGGCGACATTCCTAAGAACTAAGTTTGCAGCACTCCAGTCAAAGTCATTGATAAAAAATGAGTTAACTATAGGACCGTCAGTGGAGAGCCCAATGTATTGGGCAAGGTCTGCTTTAGTGATCTCAATATGTTATTGGCAGATGAAAGAGGTTAGGGTATGGTTTTTAATGTTAATTGTGATGTTGGCTAGAAATTCGAGGAGTTCTAAATTGTATGTGAAGGCTAGAGTTAGAAGGAGTTGCAAAGTGGTGGAGGTGAATAGAGGCATTACCTCAAAATTTAGTGCAGCTCGGTTTAACATTCGAGATAGTGTAATTTTGCATGATTTATATTTGCGATAGGCTACTTCATTGTCAGCATTTAGGAAATGGTCATTGGGTCGACATGAGGAAGATGAGCTTCCAACGACTAGACGACCCCGCTTGCTAGAGCTTTATATTTTGGGAAGGCAGCTTATACTAAGTGAGAGAAGGAGGAATGAGTGGAATAGGCTCAAATCTGGCCAATTTATAAATTGTGGACAAATTGTATAGTATGATCTATTATCGTATAGTATGATGTGGTAATAATGTTATCTGACTGATCATTTCAAAAAAGGTGGTCAAATCCTATTGTACGAATGCTTCGTATAGTACGATCAGATAAATTTTTATCATCCCTTTGGTGAAAAGTTTTGTACGGTATGAATAGGTGTTCATATAGTATGATAATGCCATTATATTGTACCAACCACGTTTAAGTCATCCTCATCCGTTCTGCTGAGGTGGATCATATAATACGAAGAGGTGATATCATACCGGACGATGTTCAATAATGTCGTACCAAATGAATTCAATGAACTTTCACATATTTCATACAGTACGATGTGTATCATGTAGTACAATAAACAAAGATGAAATTCATGTCTGGGTTGTGTTGTGTGATTAGATATTTTGTAAAATATGATAATAAATTGTATAGTATGATAAGGAAAGTGTAAAATGTCGAGTTTGGTGTAGTGAGTGTGTGATGATCAAGAACAACCTTAGAAGATTTTTTGTTTTATTTTTTTATTTATTTTATGCATTAATGTCTATGGCACCTAGTCTCATCCTTAAAGTGCTAAAGGTGTCGAATGCTAGTGGTTTCATGAAGATGTCTGCCAATTGATCTCCTGTAGCAATGTGATGCAATTCTTTATCTCCTTTAGCAACATAATCTCTTTTGAAATGGTGTCCAATGTCTACATGTTTTGTTTGAGAGTGTTGAATTAGATTTTTAGAGATTCAAATTGCACTTGTGTTATCGCACATGATTTAGATGGTTCCTACAGGTAATCCAAGATCAAGAATTTAGTTCTTTAACCATAATACTTGTGCAACAAAGCTTCCTACTGCAATATATTCTTCCTCGGCTGTGGTGAGGGCTACAGAATATTGCTTCCTACTGGATGAAGAAACTAAAGATTATCCTATGAATTGGTAGGTACCAGAGATACCTTTTCTATCTACCTTACATCCTGCAAAATCAAAATCTGAGTACCCTAAGATTTCAAAGGAAGTGCTGTGTTGTGAAAACCAAATTCCTAAGTTTGAGGTTCCTAGTTGATATCTAAGAATTCTCTTGATCGCAGTTAAGTGAGACTCTTTAGGATCAGCTTAAAAATTGACACAAAGGCGCACACAAAACATTATGTCTGGTCTACTAGTAGTCAGGTAAAGAAGAGATCCAATCATTCCTCTATATTATTTTTGGTCTACTAATTTTCCATTTGGATCTTTGTCTAATTGAATTGTTGAGCTCATTGGAGTGTTGATGGGTTTACCACTATCCATTTCATATTTTTTAGAATATCCTTAATGTACTTTATTTGGCTAAGAAATATTTTGTTATCCATTTATTTTACACTAAAGCCAAGAAAGTACTTTAGTTCTCCCATCATGCTCATTTCAAACTCATTACTCATTATTTTTTAGAATTCATCACACAAATTGTTATCCAAAGATCCAAATAAGATGTCATCTACGTAGATCTGAACAATGAGAATTTCGTCTTTAACTTTTTGTAAGAAGTGTGTAGTGTCCATGTGCTTGCTTTAATTCTTTTAATAAGAGTGAGCTAATTCTTTTATAGTAGGCTCTAAGTTCTTGCTTTAATTCATAAAGTTCCTTTTCTAATTTGAATACATGGTTTAGAAATTGTGAACTTTCAAATTCGGGGGGTTGCTCAATATAGACATCCTCCTTGATTACCCCATTCAAAAAGTACTCTTTATGTCCATTTGATAAATTTTAATATTTTTGAAGCAAGAAAAAGCTAAGAGCACTCTTATGGCTTCTAGCCTAGAAATAGGGGAAAAGGTTTCTTCAAAGTCTATTCCCTCAATTTGATTATACCCCTTAGCTACTAGTCTGGCTTTATATCTTATTATTGTTTCTGGGTCATTCACCTTTTTTTTAAAGACCCATTTTATTCTAACTACACTCTATTCTTTAGGTCTTTTGACTAACTCCCAAACATCATTCCTAGTGAATTGGTTCAATTCTTCTTGCATTACTAGGATCCATAATTCATCTCCTAAAGCTTGATCTATACTTGTCTGTTCTATTATAGAGATGAATGCTAAATGACTAACCTCCTTCCTAAGTCCATGCCTAGTTGTTACACCTTATGAAGGGTCTCCTAAAATTAACTCTTTAGGATGACTAGAAGAATATCTCCATTCTCTAGACAAATCTTCCTGAGGTTCTACCCTTTCTCCTAAGGTCATAGTCTCTACTCCTTGAATTATCTCTATTTCATCTTCTTTAATTTTAGATTCAGAGGGCTTAACTGATTCATCAAATACTATATCGGTAGACTCTTCTACTATAAGGGTTTTCTCTTTTTAAAGATTCTATAGGCCTTACCTATAGATGAATAACCTAAGAAGACACCCTGATCAGACTTGGGATAAAAGTTTCCTAAGGGAAGTTTGTCATTGTTTAAGATAAAACACTTACACCTAAAGACATGTATGTGTGATAGATTCGGTGTCCGACCCTTAAGGAGTTCATAAGGAGTTTTATTTAGCTTTGATCTAATGTTCACCCTATTTAAGATATAATAGGCCATGTTTACTGCTTCTGCCCAAATATATCTAGGAAGGGTGTACTCAGCTAATATTGCCCTAGCAGATTTTACCAAAGTTCTATTTTTTCTCTATGCTATTCCATTTTGCTGTGGAGTTCTAGGGGCTGAGAAATTATGCTCTTTTCCTATCTCTTGACAAAATAATTCAAATCTTTTATTTAGGAACTCTCCACCATGATCACTATGGATTGTTGAGATTTCACATCCTTATTTTCATTGAATCCAAGTGGAGAAAATCTTAAATTCCTCAAATGACTCATTCTTATGTGCTTGGAATCTTACCCAAGTGAATCTAGTGAAGTAGTCTACAATCACAATTCTATAATTTTTCTCTCCTATGCTAGTTATGCTAATGGGTCCAAATAAGTCCATGTGAAGAATTTTATAATGGCCTAGAGGTGATCACATCTTTGATTGAATGAAGGGATGATTTTATTTGTTTTCCTAGTTGGCAGACATTGCATAGATGGTCCTTAGTGAAGTCTAACTTAGGTACACCTCTAACTAGGTTTTTCTGAGTAATATTTCTAAGTGTTTTCATACTAACTTGGCATAGTCTCCTATGCCATAGACATGAGTCATCTACAATTGTTTTCAAGAAAAATGAATTTGAACTATCAATGCATTCAAGGTCTAACATATAAACATTGTCCATTCATTTTCCTTCTAAAACAAGTTTGTCATTTAAACTAATCAGGCATTTGTCAGAGAGAAATTTTATGTCAAAACCTTTATCACATAATTGACTAATGCTAAGTAAGTTAATCTTCAAACCATAAACTAATAAAACATTTTCAATTAAAAAAATCCTAGAATTACCAACAATACCTGAGCCCACCACTTTCCCGGTGGTGTTATCTCCCAACGTTACTTTGCCTTCGATCCTAGTTTCTAGTAAAATGAACTTCTTTATATCTACAGTCATATATCACGAGCATCCACTGTCCAGGTACCACATGCTCTCATTAGGTCTTTTGTGAGAGCATCCCTCGTCTTCATCCGATTGATCAAGATTATCATTAGCCATTAGACACAAATTTGTTACCTCCTCCTCTGCTTCTTCTTCTGACGATTCTAAGGCAGAGTCAGCCTAAAATTCTTTTTGTGACTTTATCTTCCCTTTCTTGTACTTGGCTTTGTCCTCACCTTTTTCCTTAGCTGGTTGGCTCTTTAGGCTGGGGCAATCAGCTCGAAGGTGACCTTGTTTCCTGCACTAAAAATAGATTGTATCAAATGAAACTTTAGTAAACCTTGAGATTTTGCCTTTATTCTAATTATTTTGATGACACATTTGTGTTATTTTTAAAAAGTTCTTGAACTATCGGGTCATCAAGGCTATGTCATCTTTTTCCTCCCCTGCAGAGCTTTCACTTTCTGAATTGTTTAATTTCATTGTCACCGTCCACTCCTTCATTTCACTTGCAACACTTTTCCTTTGACTCACTCCTTGCTCGTATGTAATGAGTGACCCAAGCAAATTGTCATTAGAATAAACGTTTAGGTCTTTAGATTCAATGATGGTAGTAATTTTAGGAACTAGGCAAGCATCTATGTATCTTGTTAACTTTCTTAGAACTTGAAATTTCTCTACCTAATGCATGCAAGGATGTCATAATTTGGGTGAACCTAGTATACATGTCAGATATTATTTTGCTAGGTTTCATACAGAAGAGTTCATAATCATGCAATAGAATATTAAGCCTATATTGTTTAACTTCACTAGTTCCTTTGTACGTGATGCATAGTCTATCCCAAATCTCCTTACCAGTAGCATAGGTATAAACTCTAATATAGTCCTCAGATTTTAAAGCACAAAAGAAACAGTTTAAGCACTTTTCTTTTAATTGAGCTAACTCCCTATCCTCATTGCTCCATTCATTAAAAGGTACTTGAGTTTTCACTCCATTGACAAGTTTAAACAGTGCAGCGTAACTATCATTAACTAATATCCACATGTGATAATTAATAGACTTTTAAAAAGTGGACATTCTAATTTTCCAGAAATCAAACGGGATATTGTCAAAAAGAGATGGACGGGTTATTGAGTAACCCTCCGCAGTATTATGAATACCAAAATGAGACATGATCGATTTTCAAGGTTTTCTAAAATGGTATTTTTAAAACCCCGCTCTGATACCAACTGAAATTACTAGATGCGCCAAGAGGGGGGGGTGAATTGCGAAAATTATTGCAATAAAAAAAAATCCTAAATAGGAGTTATAATATATATATATATTTGTTTTTAAATTTTAGCCATAAAAATTTAACGTGGAAGCAAGTACTTGAAAATAATTTACAAATAATGATTTTTACCACAATTATCACCAAGCAAATATAATGAAAATAAAATGCAAATGAAAATAAAATGATAAAAGGAAAAAATTACACCAGAGATTTTATAGTGGTTTGGTCACTTGACCTACATCCAGTCCCCAGAGTCCTCCACTCCGGGAATTTTCCTAAAAAACTATAGTTCTTCTTTTGCCACCTCGGCAAGGCAGAGAAGCTATAACAAGACTCACTTTCACCAACCCGGCATGGCGGAGTGCCAAGTGCTTTGTCACTCTTATGGAAACGGTAGCATACCTTCTCATTTTTCTCCCTCTTGGAGAAGGCAGAGTACCTTAAAGGACACAAATGTAGAAGAGTCTCTCCCTTAGAGAGCCTCCCACAAGATCTTCTCAGGCCATAGGAGGAACAAAGTACATCAAGAATGGATCAACCGTATAATCTCCCTCACACTACTTCTCCCTCACCAAGCTCACCCTCTTCTTTCACTCTCAAACCCTAAAATCTTCTCAAGAGCTCTCTCCCAAGGATTCCGTCTCTAATCACGTTCCCCTCTCACATTAACATAAGAAAACATAAGTTTTTTGATACTTAAAGCACACTCCAAAAATACTAAAATTTTTTAAATTAGCCGTTACTATCGTACAGTACGATTGCATGTCATACAGTACAATTAGTACTAATGAGCTTCGTCCTAAGATGAAGCTTTACGAACAGGTCAAAACTTAAAAATAAGTTCTTACAGTATGATATAAACTTGTACAGTATGACAGGGAAAACTCTTTTTTTCATACAAGATGATAGTCGGGATGATCAAAACTCATCTATGTACATCGTAGGGTATGACCTACTTCATACAGTACGATTAGTCTAAATCAAGGTATCATCTAAGACGAAGTCCGGGATGATCAAAACTCATCTCTATACATCATAGAGTACAATCTACTTTGTATAGTACAATTAGGCAAAAGTGAGGTATCGTCCAGGATGAAGTCCGAGATGATCAAAAATAGCCTCGGTTCATCGTATAGTATGAACTGGTTCATATGTACGATGACTAATCAGAAATAAATCCTTGGTTTATTCCATAGATCACGAATTAATTTAAGTAAGTATTCAAAATACATAGTACAGTACGAAGGTCTTCATACAGTATGAACGGCTATATAACTTTCTTAAATTAAATCTGGTCGCTAGGGTTTTTGATATGTAACACATCATATAGTATGATTGTAGTTGTACAATATGTCATATTCACAAAAATAAGTTCCACCCATATCAGATCATAAAGTATAATAGAAAATCATACTATACAATAGAAAATCATGCAATAAGATCAACAGAGAAGAAAAAAATATACATTTTAGAAACCCTCTCACCCTGTGTGTGTGTGCTTGGTTGCTCAGGTTTACATACAATTTGTGGCCAGACTCAAGAAAAGAGAAAATAAAATAAATAAAGAAATTATAATGTTACATACTCACAATCCTATTCAACCCAAACTTGAGTCTTCTTGTTGTCCTGAGTAACATTTGATCTCCCTGAAATATTTGTACTCACAGACAATAGTGAAAATAAAAAAATATTCAATGTATAATAAATTAGATGACATTATTTGTCAACATCAAAATCTCAGACTAGGAGTCATGGATTGCAACAAGAAGATCTTATGGGAAGAAAGCACTGGGACTCACACCCAAACACAGAGGATTGGATTTAAATTTTGAAACTAGGATGGTGCCAGAGAGGGCGTGCTCCATCACTAGTGGATCTAATCCTAAGAAAAGGAAGCACAAGGACTTGGACCTAATTTTAAGGAAAAGATGAGGATCATGTGGGATGGTTGCATTGCTTCCCACAGAGGATCGAATTTAAAATTTAAAACTAGGTTGGTGTCATAGAGGGCAAGATCAATCAGTAGTGAATCTAATCCTAAGGAAAGGAAGCACAGGGACTCACATCTAACCTTAAGGAAAAGAGGATGATCATGTGAGAAGGAAGCATTGCTTCCTATAGAGGATCGAATTTGAAATTTGAAACTAAGATGGTGCCACAAAGGGTGTGCTCCATCGCTGGTGGACTAATCCTAAGGAAAGAAACCATAGGGACTCACACCTAACCTTAAGGAAAAGGGGATGATCATGTGGGAAGGAAGCATTGCTTCCTACAGAGGATCGGATTTGAAGTTTGAAATGAGGATGGTGCCATTGAGGATGTGCTCCATCACAAGTGGATCTAATCCTAAAGAAAAGAAGCAGGGACTCACACCTAACCTTAAGGAAAAGAGAATAACCAACTAGGATGGGGCCCAACAGTCTTAGATCCATCACTAGTCAGTCAAGATTTCAGGAAATAGGAAGCACAGGGACTTACACCTACTTCTAAAAGATCATGTTTGTTTTAGGTTTTTAATGACTAACCTAGCTAGAAAGCATAGGGACTCTCATCTAACTAGTGGAAGTAGCTAAGGAGATATTCTACCTAAATCTATGAGAATTTGGTAAAAACTTTTTAACCCAAATTTGATTCTAATCCTAAGGAAAGGAAGAACAAGGACTCACACCTAACCTTACGAAAAAGAGGATGAATATCTAGGATGGGGCCCAAAAGGCTTAGATCCACCACTAGTCAGCTGAAATCCTAAGAGGTAGGAATCACGTGGACTCACAGCTACTCCTAAGAGATTAAATTTGTTTTATGTTTTTAATGACTAACCTAGTTAGAAACCATAGGGACTCACATCTAACAAGGGGAACTAGCCAAGGAGATTTTCTACCTAAATCTCTGTGGATTTCATAAAAAAATTATCTAACCTAAATTTGTTCTAATCCTAGGAAAAGGATGCACTATGACTCACACCTAACCTTAAGGAAAAGAGTATGACTAACTAGGTTGGGGCCCAACATACTTAAATCCATCGCTAGTCAATCGAGATCGTAGGAGCTAGGAAAAACGGGGACTCACACCTACACCAAAAAGATATAATTTATTTTAGGTTTTCAATGAATAACCTAGCTAGAAAGCACTGGGACACATCTAACTAGGGGAACTAGCTAAGGAGATAATCTACTTAAATATCTAAGGATTTGCTAAAAAACTATCTAACCCAAATTTGTTCTAATCCTAAGGAAAGGAAGCACTGGGACTCACACCTAACCTTAAGGAAAGGAGGATGACTAACTAGGATGGGGCCCAACAGGCTTAAATCCATCACTAGTCAGTCTAGATCCTAGGATGTAGGAAGCAAGGGAACTCACACCTACACCTAAAATACCAATTTTTTTTTAGATTTTCAATGACTAACCTAGCTAGAAAGCATAGGGGCATGGTATTTGCAGAAGAGCCACCCCAACATTTGAAATGGTAGGTGTCATCCTTCAAGGTTTATCAATTAATGTGAGACTTTCTTAAAGATTGTCATTAAAATGAACAATCCAGTCAATGTTGATTAAGGCTTTCCATCTATTTTGTGATGAATTAAAAGTGGTCTCCAATGACTATGACTAAATCTCCTAATTTTTTTTAATAATGATGCAAATTTGCATTAGAAACTAATGAAAAGAAACTATTACAACATACTTAAGAGAAAATAAACCTATCACAGTCCTCCCTAATCAAGTCAACAAATCTTAATGGGATTTCCATGTCTAAAAAATTGTCCCAAAAAAATCACCTAACAAATCTAGGTGGGAGCAATAATCTACTACCTTATTACATTCTCTAGGTACAAAATTAAAAATAATGTTATTAAATACTTCAAGGAAAGCAAAATCCGTCCTTTGAGGATGCTTATTCTCTTTATTTAATTTTGTAATTCTTTGGAGCTTTGTCAAGATATTCACATTGTCTCCCTCAATGATTATTCCTTTATTTTTAGTCATCCAATCTTGCATAATATTCTCAAACTGAAGTATTGCTTTTAGTTCAAGATATTCCACATCCCAGTGGATGAATTTTTTGCCATAAACAAACATCATTCTTACTTTATGACCCCTTATGAATCTTGCCACTCCTGCCAAATTGGATTTTAAAATCAATGCATCTACATTTAACTTAATCCAACCTTTAGGTGGGGGCACCAAACTTCAGAAAACATTTGTTGATTGGAGTCCCAATTCTTTCCAGTTGGTGTTGATTGAAACGAACAACAACTTGACAAATTATCTGCTACTATAAAAGATGATGATGGTGCCATCTTCCCATGTTTTACAATGTTAAGCACTTTCCAGTTTTGGTAAATAGCCATTGCGTAATTTTTAGCTAGGCTAATGTTTCGTTTACTAGAATTATGTAGTTCAACAACACATTGAGCTTTGTTTTGAAACATTGGAACATTGATTCCCCACTTCCTTAGTGTATCAAATAATTCCTTTAATTTATCATAGCCTGTTAAAATATGTTTTGTATCTTCTGGCATTTGGCAGCCTCGAGGACATTCCTTTCTACAATATAGTTTCCTTTGGTTAAGCCATAAATTGGTTGGCAGTGCATCGTTCCACAGTCTCCACAAAAATTGTTATTCTCTTTGAGATATCTATAGCTTCTTCATACCAAGTCTCCTACTTATGGAGTTATAAAGTGACATAATTTATCAGGATCTTGAATCACCCATAACCTATAGACTTTTAAACTTTATTGAGCATGAATTTCATTTTATTTGAGGCCCTCGAATTCCTTGAATTGGAGTCGGACACTCTGCTCAATTATAGTTTGATTTTGAATGATAATTCCCAGCATTATAAAATACTCCTCTAAAGGGGTTGATCAAGGACCCAACCATAGAGTGTAATTTTATTGATAAGGCCTTGAAGGAAAATATGCCTATCTGTAAGGACTTATACACATTCCTCATGGACAAGATTTGAATTCTTTTTTTTTATCAAGAGTACAAGATTCCTTTTTTTAATTAAAAAATTTCCTCAAGTTATTTGGACCTTGTCAAAAAATATATTGGAATAAATTTGCAAGTACTGTGAGAAGTAGAGTCGACTTCGACTAAACTGGAGGATTTAAGTTTTGTTGACTAGACTAAGTTTCATAGAAACTAAACTGAGGTCTCCTTTAAATATTTTAAATTAAAATCAATTTCAAAAGGATTTAAGTTGGAGAAAGAAATTTTATATTTTCTATTCACTTGCAGGATGTTCTTCTATCTGATAGATAATTCATGTATGTTGAAGAATCTAGATTCAAGATTTCCAAAGTTAAATATTTAAGATTGAATGGGTCTCTTGAGATTTAAGGATTTAAAAGAAAGGGAGTATCTTTCTTTTTATTAGTGGCGCACATTGCCCATTTTTTTATTTCTGGCACACTTGCCGGTCTTTTGATTTTTAGCATGCTTTACGCATCTTTTGATTTCAAGAAGAGGCTTCAATTTCTTAAAAAAACTTTAAAATGACTGTCTCTTTTTGAATGATGGGATTATATCTCAATTTTAAGAGAAGAAAATTCATTCTCTTGTACAAGGAAGAATAATCCTCAAAGCAAACCCAATCTTTTGATGGGAATGTCAACTTGACTAGAAAAATCTTTGAATAGATTCAAAGTATGCAAGAGATGCCTATGAAGATTAAAAACTATAAGAAGATTGAGAAGATCTTCATTTTTTAAGTCAACTTAAGTTTGATATTAATTATAGTTCAATTGTTAATTCACCACACTGAAGCGGTGGGAGGGAGGGGTATTCAAATATTTAATGGAGTCAACAACAAATCTCTTCTGCTTAAGACATAAGCTAGTGGTCAATTTAAATTAAAAAGGTGAACCAATTATCTTGAAAATCTAGATCCATTACCCTTGAGAGATTGATGAGTTTTTCTTTAAAGGTTACAAGTCTAGGTGGAAAGACCCTTATCATTATAGAATTGAATTTTTAAAATCTCTTTGGAGGGAGAGATTATTATAGGGTCCGCAACATCCCTAGAATCAATGACATTACTGTAATCAAAATATTTATCATGATAGGACCCTATTGAAAGTTAGATTTCAATGGTATCACTATCTAATACAATCTTAGATTATTTCCCCCTCTCAATACTACTAGGCTAGTAGTAAAGAGAGTGGCACCCCGAGGAAATTCTGCACCTCCTCTATAAGCGATGTAGTGGAACACGTGTAGTAACACATCCTAACATCTTCTAGTAGTGTGAACGGATCATAATCTTCAATTGGGGGCCTATGGCCTATTACCGGCGATCGCTCAATTCTGGCTTGCTTGAGTTTTTCTGTGTAGTAGTCAAGCAGGTGTATTGAAAATCATGATCTTATCCTTACAACCTCATTCATTTGTGTAATAGGAAGAGGGTAAAAATGATTTCCACCAAGGAGCAGGTACGTGGAAGGAGTAATGAAATCTTGACTGGCCTCAGATTTTCCTTGCTTAAGGGCTTAAAACTTAGTGATTTTTTTAACCTTAACAACATTCTCTCTAACTCTTCAAAGGTAGTTCTTTCTCTTATTCCTGCCGACAATAGGGATTCTAGAACTTGATCCAATCTCAGATTGAGATGGTAACTCTTCCATCATTATTGACTTTTGGTTCTTATCCTTTTGATCAGAGGGTATAGTGGATATAAGGGTGACATCGACCTCCATCTTTGAGATTGGGGAGTCACTTCCTTACCCTAAAGTAATTTAAACTAAGGGGAAGTCCCTTTGAGTTCTAGCAGATATATCAAACATTTCTTCTCCATTGACTGATAACTTGAAGTTTGGAAATTTAATTGCAAACTAGATCGAGTTTCTGGAGATGATTTCTTCTACTATCAAGAATCTATCTAAGGAGAAGATGAGTTTCCCAACTATTTGAGTATACTTGAGTTTCCTAGGATTAAGAAAGTGTCTTGAATAGCTGATTTGAAGTTAAATTTTAATTTTAAGTTTGATTTATTTTATTCAAAATTTTATAACTCAATCAAGCTGAGTTTACACTCAATATGATGGTTCATAAAATTGACGAGTGGAGCTTAACAGTTGAACTTGACTCTATTGCTACACCAATTGACTTTGGGGAAAATGCCAAATTTCATATCTGAATTTAAAAATTGAAATCAAGTTTGAACATAAGGTTTAAATTTAAATTTAAATTTGAGGTTAAAGTCAAAAAGATCTTCTTTAAATTTTGTGACTCAACATTGAGTTTCAGCCAATCATATAGGTTCACAAAATTGATATGAAAAATCCAAAAATTGGGTTTAACTCTTTCATTTCACCCATTAACTTGGGGAGAAATGTCAAAGTCCATATTTTACTTTGAAATCAAAATTAAAGTTGAATTTAAGGTTGAAGTCAAACTTGATTTTAATGTTGAAATTGAATTTGGACTTAAGATTGAATTTGAGTTTGAGGTTAGAATTGAATGGATCTTTTTCAGATTTTGAAACTCAACATATTAAATTATCTTTAAATATGCGGGTTTATAAAATAAATTTGAAGATCCTAAGAAACTAGGCTTGACTCATTCACCCCACCATGTGATTTCAGGGTGAAATGTCAAAAGCCCTGAATTGACTGGAGAGTTTTGGGTTTGCGTTGCATATATTCAACTATAACAAAATGTTATAGAAGACACATGACAATAATGATTGAAGTTGATTTGAAAGATGTTGGGTAAGTTTTGAAAGTTCAAAAATCTGGTAGCATTTTCCCTTATTTTTAAAACTTCAATATATTGAACTCGTGTTCAACATAAAGGTTAACAAAAATTTGTAGGACGAGATTTTAAGAAGTCAACTTGACTCTTTCATCCTGATGAACTGTTTGAGAATGAAATGTCAAAGCTTGAATTTTCCGGAAAGTTTGACCTTTTGAGTTGAATTTGAAGGTGTTTATAATCTTTCACACATATTAAATTTTAGAGCTACAATTCTATGTTTTTGTTTTGAAGATTGTAATAGCAGATGCTTTAAGGGAAAGAAAACAAGATACAAACTAAAGCAAATGTTCACATTCCTTCTTCAAAAGATTGCCTAGAGAAGAAGGGATGTTTGTAAAAGAAAAACTATCAAAACAAAAATTGTAATCTAAAGCCATAGTAGCACATATATCGGCTACTGTATTACCATTTCTATGTATATGGTTGAAAATTACCTTATTGAAATCGGCCAAGAATAGAAGATTCTCTTCTATCCAGTTGTAGCTTTGCCACATCGCCTTATTCAAAGAATCTTGAATGAATTTGATAACATTGATATTATCACCTTCTATTATGAGTCCTTTGCATTCAACCATCCACGGTTGAAGGTATTTCCAGATTGAAATCACAGCTGCTAGCTCAAGATTTGCTACGTCCCAATGAATTCTGTTTTCCCCAAAGGCTATCAATAATCTGCCTTTATCATCTCTAAAGAAACCTCCAATGCCAGCATTATAAGAAGATAAAAGAGCCGCATCAACATTGATCTTAATCTATCCTTGCGGTGGAGGGTGCCAAATAGTTTGAAACTCCCGAGGGAGATTATCACCCAAGTTAGCAATGAGAGGATTAGAGGATAGGTAAGCCATGGATAACACATTTGCTGCAGTTGCTGAAACCATATTAGCATCCATGCCATGAGCCACCTCATTTCGGTTTTTCCAATTCCATACACAGCATTATAATAAAGAATAACAACATTTGGTGCAGTCATAAAGAGGCGTGTAAGTTCACTAAGACAATCCTCCATTGAGTTAAAAACTGAAAAAAAATACCCCATTCATGGATCTTCTTCAGCACTTCCCGCAGATGATTACATATAGTAGTTATATGTGACAGATTTTCAACTTCTCCACATCCTGTAATGCACTGATCATCATTACAGATTTTTCAGAATTTCAAGAACTCATTAGTTGGGATAACACCTCTACTTAATCTCCACCAAAACACTTCCACATGAGCCGTCATTTTTAATTTTTTTAACTTGCTATTAAATCCAGAAACTGCTTCATAATCTTGCTTACTACTGCAGTGAGTTTTATATGCCCTTGCTGTAATGATTTTGACAGATAAGGAATGAATTTCCTCCATAAAGTCCTCCAGCATTTCATACTCAATCTTGATTTGTATAATCACAGAAATCAGATCCTCATTAAAATAACAGAGCAATTCCTCCTTCTTCCATAATCCATTCAAATCGATAAAATGGTTTAGCTTTAAACCCTCCAACCCCAAGCAACCAGCCATGATAGGCCATTCACTGAAACTCTTATCTAATAACCAAACATTATTAACAACATCAATGTTTCTACCATTAGCTACTCTCCACCTCAAGAGAGGTTTCAAATATTTAGATCCTTCATTTAACACTTTCCTAGCAACAGAGGTGTTACTCTTGTATTTAATATTCCAGACATCATCTCCATACTTAGCTGTAACCACTCATAAAAGTAAAGACTTAGGCTTTTGAATCATCCTCCACATTAATCTAGCTTTAAGAGGCCCAGCTCTATCAACAGCCGAATGCAAATTCCTCCCACCTGTATCTGTTGATTTGCATAGAGTATTCCAAGATACATAATGCATCCCCTTCTTACCATTTCTCTTGTTCCAAATAAAATTTCTACAGCATTTATCTATCTCCTGAAGAACTTTCTTAGGTACCATATTGTGAGTTGAAACGAAATTTGGAAGAGATAGAAGCGATGTCTTTGCAAGGATAAGTTTTCCTGCCAAAGAAAGACATTTACCTCCCCAAGTGTTTAATTTCTGCAGAACACTATCAATGAGAAACTAAAAATCTGCTCTAACCGGCCTTTTAAGCAGTAGCTGGACACCAAGGTAATGCAGCTCTTTAACTGTTTTGAAATTCAGCATTCTTTTTACTCGAATCTTTTCTGTTCTTTTCATGGATTTACTAAAAAGAATTTGAGGTTTTGCATTATTTACTTTCAAACCAGTCCAACTACAAGAAATTTAAAACAATGCTTCTTAATTTAATGGCTAAATTTTTTGATGCATGAGAGAATATCAGCACATCGTCGGCATATAAGAGGTGACTGATTTTTTTAGATCTCTTTGAGATTTGAATTCCCAAATCCTAACCATCTTGAGCCATGGCTAAAGAAAACAATTGAGAGCACAAAATATACAGATATGGGGAGAGAGGGCAACCTTGACGAAACCCATTTGCAGCAGTGATCCACTTGGAAGCTTTACCATTGACGATGAAAGAAAATCTGGCACCTTTAACACATTCCATAATCAGCCCAATCATCTTCACCAGCATGCCAAACATCTGCAGCACTTGTTCTAAAGCATCCCAACTCATATTGTCATAAGCTTGCTCCATATCAAGCTTAACTACCATAAGACCTTTTTTTGTTTTTTGTGACTCTAAGCTTATGAAAAATCTCTTGAGCAATGAGGCAATGATCCGACATAGAGCGACCATTAATAAAAGCAGCTTGTTCTTCAGTGACACATTTGGAAATACATTTCTTTACTCAATTCAAAATCATAGTAGCCACAATCTTGTAGGTAGTTTGACATAGGCATATAGGCCTATAGTTGGATGTCATGGCATGATTTTTTATCTTTGGAATTAAGACTACTAACGTATCCTTCCAATCCTTATGCATAGAACCAGTCTTAAAAAAAATGTCATTTGCCTTCCAAGTATCCTCTTCCAAAATTTTCCAAAAAATTTTGAAAAAGGATGTTGTAATGCCATCTAATCCTGGAGACTTGTTATTACCTTGATTGAAAAATGCTTTTATCTACTCCTCTTTGGTGAATGCAGTATTTAAGAGGCCAGCTTCATCATCCGAAAGCTGTAGGTTCATGGGAATTGAAGGCTAGCCCGACATCTGACATTTCCTTGAAGCCCATTTTTTACTGAAAATTTCATGGAAGACATCTTCAATTTGTCCAAAATCTTCTACAAACTGACCATTCAAATTTTTGATTTGCCATATAAGGTTACCATTTCTCTTAGCCGAAGCACATTGATGAAAATACCTGGAGTTTCTGTCACCATCATGATGCCATCTGATTTTTTCTTTTTGGTTCCACCAAGTGGCTAATCTACCCAAAGTAATATTTAATTCATGCACCTTACTTCTAAGAAGCTTTAGTCTATCAGCAGTGAAATTTTCACTACTAGCTTCTTCTAACTGCAGCTTTAGAATATCTTCTTTTAAGTTTTCTTTCAACAAGTTCAATTCCTTACACTTGTTCTTGTTCCAAAAGTAAAGAGCTTTCAAGGTTCTCTTTAATTTCCAATGCAGAATTTCAGCACTGGAACCATAGTCATATTTTCTCCATGCCTTAATCGCAATGTGCCAAACCGCAGGATATGATTCCAACTATCTTCAAATCTAATGAATTTAGATTTCTTGTTTGGTGGTTCCACGAAGATTAACACGATTAAAGCATGATCTGAAGCAATTCTTGAAAGATGTCTCACCTTGGCCATAGGAATTCTTTGTAAAGCAGTAGAGTTTACAAAGCATATATCTAATCTCTCCCATATCCTTGAATTGCCTTCTTTGTTATTACACCAAGTGAATCTTGGTCCTACATAATCAAGATCATGGAGATCATTGTTCGTAAGGAACATCTTGATCTCTTTAGGTCCACAAGAGAAATGGAACCTCTTACCACCCTTCTTATCCTCCTTTAAAGGATGCAATTGGAATCACCTCCAATTAAAGCCGGAGTATCACCCTGCATACCAACTTCTAGAGAATGCCAAAGATTTATGCAGGTTTGAACATCTTTACCACCGTAAACAGTAGCCACCTTCCATCTACCTAAAGCATTGATAGTCAAATCTCCCATTATCAGTTGGGATGAAACTTCAATGGCTTCAAAAGAGGCCAAACATCTTTTCCAAAGAACCAAAATCCGACCTGATAACCCAACTGATGGTTGAAAGCAGTAATCCCAATTAACTCCAATGATGGAATCAATGTCTTGTCTTTCTAAGAAGGAAATCTTTATTTCAGTAAGACCAACAAAGAAACAACCATTGTATTTAACAAACTCCCTAAGATATAGGGAGGCCTCCCTCTTTCTAGCCCCCCTACAATTCTAGAAGCTAATGGACGTCATTATAAAATAACAGGGGAATGATCCCCTATCATTTTATTACTCATTTTTTCTCCTTTCCTTTTTCTTTGATCAGCTTCCACCGGACTTAAAGATCTTAGTTCTTTTGAAAGCTTAACTTTCCCTGAGCTTGTTAATGAAACCAACAGATCTACATTATTCTGAATTTCACCATTGCCAGTATTTCCATGATATGCATTATTCTGAACCTCTGTGCTTTCTTCGGGCTTGGCATTGTTAAAACAGTTCGAAGTTTCCATTTCTTAAACTTCCCCTTCTTCAAAAACAATTCTAATAATTGAAATTTATTCACACTATTGAAATTTTCTGAAGCAGCTAGAGGATGAATAATTGTAGCAACATTCACCTCCTCTTGAGTAGCAGTTTTTCCTTGTACATTATCAGCCGAAGAACCATTCCTTTCTTGTGCGTCTGCCAATTTTTTTTTCCATTTTTCCACTGGTTTATAAACCTGTTTTCTTGGACCCAACATTCCTCCATTCCTCACATTATTCCTGAATCTGTTATTTTTAAAATTGATGTGAATCCATGGTCCATACTCCTCTCTACTTTGCTTCTTCTTAACATCTTCCCTTGCCAGATCACTTTTCAGCTTCTTATTTTCATCAAATTCATCCACAACTGACTTTTTAATTGGAATATTTGCTAATTCTGGGAAAATACTCTTGTTGTGTCCCACTCTACCGCACTGATAACACAGCGATGTCAACTTTTCATATTCTACCTTCTGTAATGATCTTCCATGGATTCCTTCTATCCAAACTCCCAAAGGAAGTTTCTTTTCCAAATCTATCCGAACACAGCATCTCGCATATTCCCTCTTCCCCCATTTAAAAGAATTCCCATCCAAAAGCAAAGGGACTCCAATCGTAGATGCAATCAGAGTGATGTTTTCCTCATCCCAGCAGCTTAAAGTCAAACCAGGGAATCTAATCCACATTAGGGAAGAGATACCCTTAAAAGAATACATAGAAAATGATGTCGTCCATCTATCCATTCCAATGATGTGGTTTCCAATATACTACGGTCCACCATTTAAGATTTCCTCCATGGATTCAATGCTTGTAAATGAACAAAGAATCCAGTTATTTCCTAGTGAAGTCATGTGAAAACTGCCCACCTTATTCCACTGCCTCCTAAGTTCCTAGCTACAGACAGAAAAAGGAATATTTTGTCTTAGCACTTTAATCACCTGGGATTTCTTCAAAATTTGAACATTAGCCAGTTCTTTAATAGGGTTGAGTTTCACAGCCTTTCCATCTTCAGACAACTTGGCAGAATTTGAATTAAAACTCAATTTAATGTGTTGTACCTTTTGCCAAGCCGACACAAAGCTATGCGCTGGATCAGATTTAGTACTCTGATCATTTATAGGAATAGAGATTCCATCTTCTTTTTCAATAGAAATCTCAATGTTTTTAATCCTCTCTTCTCTACTAGCAGAATCTTGTCTTCCTGTATTCTCCTTAAGTTTCAGTAGATCTTTAGAACTAGAAGCAGATTCAATTCCCTGGTTCCTCGTAAAATCCTGAATTTCTTCAACCTTCTTAACTTTGGTCACTCGTTCTTCAAGAATACCTTTACCCTTACCTTCCGAGATAGGATCAACCTTCGGTGGAGGTCGGAATCCTTCTTTGATCACCAAACTAGAAGATTTTGTCAATGAAGCAAACTCCTCATTCTGATTCTTACCAAGAACTTGATTAGAAGACTTCGTTTGACCAGACCGCGGGGTCTCAGATGAATTACCACCGACAATTCGCTGCCGGCGGTCTTGAACCACCATCAAAATCGTCGGAATCCGCCAACCAGAAAGCCCGCGAAAAGAAAAAGTTTAAACCATAAATGTTTTCTCTCTCTAAAAATTCCCAGAGCTTCTCTCACTATCCGAAAAGTGTCTGCAGCTATAATTCTACATGTAGTGATAGAATATAGGGATCAATTAGGATTTGAAAAAGATTGAATTTTACTAAAGGATTGAAATTTTGATTTTTAATTTAAATGACCTTTTGCAAGTTATGAAACTTAGCATGCTTAACATTTGTTTGAGCGTGTGATTTTGCAACATATACAGGAAAATTTGGCTTGAATTTTTTGCTCTACTAATTAACTTGGAGGAGAATTGTCAAAGCCCAATTTTGACTGAGGTTTTCTACGATCACCTCTCTTTTGACATGTCTTAATTGAGTTGGCCATCGTCACCCAAGGAAGAAGTGGGCAGAGGGACCAATGGAGAGAAAGGTAGTAAAAACTATTGATGCAATAAAATTTGTATCACTATTAAAGATGGAGAGAGATTTATCCCCAATGGAGTTGCGTTTTTTTTTTTTTTTGATTGAAAAAGTATTGTTATGAAAAATATTAATTTTCTTTGGTAAAAATTAAATGCTAGAGTTTTAGTTTTGAAATCGAATATGTTATTATGAATGATATATCACCTTAGAAGGTGAACATATCATTCTCTAATGGGTTCAAATTATAAAACTTCGAATTCATCCTGATAATTGTAGTCAAACTTAGGAAAGAATCACATATGACCCCGGAGGATCAAGATTAAATTCGATTGAGTGTTTGAGTGTTTGACTATAATAATCTAGATTAAATTCGATTGAGTGTTTGAGTGTTTGACTATAATAATCTAGATTAAGGATTATTAATTTCATAATTAAAATCATGATAATAGAATGATTTATCTTTCTAAAGAAAGAGAATATCACATATTATCAATCATTTGAATATGAAGATAATAATCATTGAATTCTAATTTTTCCAAAGATAATTAATTAAAGGTTTTAAGAACTTGAATTTGAAAAGTAAATCTGGGTTTCTAAATATCCTATGAATGCAAGCCCTCATAGTTAATTATATCATAGGAAACCAAACTATCCTACGAATACTCTCGATTAAAATAGTGGTAAAAAATTTTATTTAAGATTTCAAAGCTTGATGTCAAAGGAATAAAGGGTTGAAATTTTTAAATGGGATTGGATCAAAGTTGAGCACTTATTTTTGGAGTCAAAGGAAGAAGGGTAGGAGGTGTTCGAGATTATGAAGTAATTCCAAAACACCTCAGACTATCCTAAGTGTTGGGCTTGAATTTGATTGAAAGAGGTTTAATTTTAAGTGGTCAATTTAATTAGAAAATCAGGATTTATATTTTTGGAGGTTGAGGTCTTATAGCCTGAGTAAGTCTTAGAACTTAAGTCTAAATTGGGCACTAAAAATAAGTGACCTGAACCAAGCTAATGCAATGCAATCTGGACTTATCCCAGCCTGGCTTAGGGAGCCAGCTAAACCACCTATGCTCTTTAAAACCATATATCCAGTCAATTAATGTAGAGTGGTGGGGATGCTATTTAAGATAAGTTTTTGAGAATAGGACCTTTATATAGAGCAGATCCTAATTGCCCTTTTACTTATATTAGGTGTTTAATGCTTAAGCTATAAATAAAATTAAAGATTTAGACTTGATTTAATTTGTTATAAAAGCAATGCATGTTAGTCGACTCAATTAAATGTTCAAAATTTGAAATGAAACCATTTTAAAAAGGCTTAAAAATAGGTTTTATCCTGAAGATGCATAAATCCCCTTGACAGAACTGCACCCTCATAGGCCAGGTGGTCTGCCAGAACCCGCAGGCAGGGAGGTGCCTAATAATGGAAAGAAGATGCAACAAATATGCATGCAAACACCTAGCGATCTCGGGCTTACTTCTTAAATTTGTTAGAGTTCATATGTTGTCTAAAAAGTTTTAATTTTGTTTAAGTAGAAATAGTCTTAAATGAGTCATTATAAGCCTACGGTCAGATTCTAGGCTAAAATAAACACGACATATAAGTAAAAAGACTAGAAATATAGGCAATTCTACTACATAATCAATTAAATTAATCACTTAAATAGAATGTCCATGTGGCAAGTGTCACTTAATATTACAAACTAGGGTATGCAGAAAAGTAAAGGGGTCAGGCATCAATGACAACAACCCGGATTCTACTCCTAAGACTCAAATAACTTTGAGATTTGGGATTCTTCTCATTATCCACTTCTTCGTCCTTCCCTGAGCTCCTTGATCGATCGGTTTTGGATATCCAAATGAAAAGAAACCCCTCCTCAAAAGTGTTGTTATCTTTCCTCTTTGGATATTTTTAAATCCATCCAAATTTGGAGCTCCAAGTTGAGAGGAACTCTCCCCTAAGAAATGTCCCTTTCTCTTTGGATTTTAAATTGGATATTTTAACATCCCATTCTCAAGTCACTTAAATATAACAACTCAAATATATGTCAAATTATATTTAATAAAAGTGAAAAGTCTAGACTCGATCCTACAGGGCTATCTTAATAATTAACAGTTATATATAACCCCAAGTAGTTAATATATATAATTTAAATTGCTCAAATCTTAACACACTTAGCCCTGCTCTTTAAATTTAAAGGGTATTTTATCAAATTTTTGGAGCACCTGTGCAAAGCATATTATTTATTAATATTTTTATATTCCCCCTTTATTTTATTGCCCTATAAGAGAATGGCCACCTGCATAAAATTAAATTAGTATAATCATCCCTATATAGGGGTAAATCTAATGCACAATCAATCACATCCATAGAGTGTAGAAAGTAAGTAAACAAATACATCAGTTTAAACTATCAAACAGTTTGTAGTGAAAGCTTGAAAACCTGACACATAACAGCAGGAAAGTAAACACCGACCTAGCCTAGATCTAGAGTCGATTGTCCTAACAAACCATCTAAAATGTGTGTATAGGTCGTGTGGTTTGGATATATCCTATGGAGGAAAATTGTTAAAGTTACTTGAAGTTCGGGTTAGTTGAAAGGCTTAAGAGAAATTTAATTAAAGTTTAAATCTTAATGACTTAAGATTAATTTTAAATACATTTTAAAGTGTTAAATGAATACTACCTTTATTTCTCACCGAGACTGTGATGTTTATTTCACCTTTCCTGGGGCTTATTTAATAGTCTCGTAGGCTTGGGTTACATAGTGGTACCTGGTATAGTTAAGTGACTTAAGTTGCTTAAGATTTCAAAGTTAATAAATTTTAACTAAAGTTGGTTGATTTCTAGTTTTAAAGGTTAATTAAAGATTTCTGGAGTTTTAGAGTGATTTTTAAAATTTCAGGAATTTTTTGAATTATTTTAATCATTCAATTAAGGGGTCAAAAGTCAACTTTTTAAATAAAGTTGAATTATAAAAATTTTGTATTTTTATAAAATATTAGATCTTAAGATAGGTAGTTAAACATTTAGTTTGATATATTTGAATTTTTCTACAATTAGTTATGAAGGTTTGAAATTTTTACTAAAGTTTGACCAAAATTATACTTTTTTAATTTGAACAATTTTTAGAAGTTTCATATTTTTGATAAATATTAGATTTTCATATGAGTTTAATGCCTTTAAGTTTGGTCAATCTGGATTTTTCTGGAATTAGTTATGATTTTTTAAAGTTTTATAATTATTTGAATTTTTAAATTGGTTAATTAAAGGCCTTTTAATGATCTTGCTCCAAAGAAATCTGAACTCCTTGAAATCAACTCTAAAGGTCAGGAATGACCTAAGGAGAGATTTCTAAGAGTTTGGAATTTTTTTGGAATTTTTAGTTATTTTTAATTCTTTAAATTAATTAAATGTTGAATTTCAATTAAAATTAAATTAAGCTCAAGTTGGAGGTACTACGTGTATTTTTTTATTTAAGTTTGATTTATTATTATTTTTGGAAGTTTTTAATGGGTTAATTAAGGGTTTAAGCTTAAGTTGATTAATTATGGTACTTAATGAATTTTAAAACCAGTGAGCAATATTATATGGGCTGTATATGTCACTAAGTTTGAATGTTCAAAGTTTCAAGTCAATAGGAAGTATATCCTAATTATTGGAATTTTTTTTAAGTTCTCTAGATGAATCCTAATGTTTAGTTCGATGTCACTATGTTAAGTGGGCTTGAATCAAAGTCACCAAACATTGACTAAATAAATATTATACATACAGAAGAACATTCAATTCCTAAGCCTAGGAGAGCCTAAGACTAGGTATAAGCATGTGTATCCTAAGCATACAAGGATTAACATTAATTAAGATTACTAATGATGTAATTAGTGAATAATTAAAACATAATTATTCATCAATCATTTTTCCATGAGTTCCATTCACACACTCAAGCTATGTTTTATATATATATATATATATATTTATATTCATTTTAAATTTAATATAATTAAAAAAATTAAAATATATTTAATAAATAAAATTATTTTAAATAAAATTAATATTTTAAATAAGTTTTAATGTTAAATTAAAGACCTTAATTTTCTAGAAATTTTGATATATTGTATGTAAAATTTGGATTAATATTTAATTTTTAATGAACTTTTAGAGAATAAAAAGATTTTTAAAGAATTTAAAATTAAATTTTAGTTAATAAGGCTCCGGTAGCGTGGCTTGTCCTCGTGGCAACACCAGATTTGTCTGTCTATAAAAACATGATGCCGCGCAATCATTGCCTGGTGATTTAATCAATGGCGGGCACCCACATTTTTCGCTTAATTGAGTCAGCAATCGCCACCCGCCATCGGATCCTCCGTTGTAAAGAAAGGATGGCTTTTATCAAGCTGTAAGATCCTTCACCGTAGCAGATCAAAACAGGCAGTTGGATGGACCGCAGAGGGACAAGATTGCAACCATTGATCGAGAAATCAACGGCTTAGATCTTATACAATGCAATTGGGCTGTAAACCGTGCCCTTGAACCCATTTTTGAGCAAGTTCTCGAGATCTATTCGATCAATTCTTTTGAAAATTTCAAAATAAGCTAATAGCATGAACATAGTTCATGGGGTAATATTATTACTACTTTAAAAGAGTTTTTTAAAAGGCTAATTTACCCTAAGTGATCTGAATAAGGTTTTAAGATTTTCACCTTGATAATGGACGGTTTGGACCATTTAAGGATTTATTGCATTTGTAGGTTGTCCACACTCCATTCTATAGAATAAACCTTGGATTGAGAATGCCTAGGTCGATTGAAAATCAACCATGGAGTTATTTAAGCTTGAGCTCATCGGAAAGCTCATCTCTGGTGACTTCTAGTGGTTGGATTTGACTTGGGGAGGTCGAAGGATGTCTGGGGATCTCTAAGAAATTGGAGGCTGAGCTTGAGGATCTCATAAATTAGAATGAGAGCTTTTTTAGGTCTCTTATCCCATTCAAACATCCCTGGATTGAATAGATGGCTTAGATCTACTTGGTAGGTTCCTAGGTTGCTGCCAAGTGGCCTGGGGGTTGTTGAGAGCAGGTGGATCAAAGGACCTAGGTACATGCCATGTGGAGAGCTTGTTTTGTCACATTGCGACCACTAGGAGCCATTTGATGAAGATTCAAGGGCTAAGATAAGTCCTAAGAAGGTTCTTGAGCCTATCTTAATAGCTGGGGTTAAGTAGGATTTGGGCTCAAGGGGTTTAATCAAGGATTTAATTCATTTGGAGTATACTTTGACCCTTCATTGACTATTTTACCAGTTAATGGGTCAAGGTAGCTGTTGTGGCATTTAAGGTGGCATCAAACATTGGATGGAGTGAAGGTTATGCCATGAGGTTGGAGTTTGAGGTAATGTAAGGGGTTTTGAATTAGTTTGACCAAGTCAAAATGACTTGACTTGGTTAAAGGAACCATGGTCAAATGGGTTTAGATATGTTTGGACCATAATTTGGAACGAGATTGAAGATTTGAATATATTGGTTTGATTGGATTCAAGGTATGAACCAAGTTAGCTAGTGTTGGCCGGACTCAGGCTTAGTTGACCAAGTCAACTAGTGATTAGGTTTGAGGTCCAATCAAATCTTAATCACTAGGTTAACTGAGCAGGTGGGCTTGAATGTATTTTAATTTAATTTTAAGCTTGATTGAAAGTGGTTCGAAATAATTTAGAGATCATTTGGTTTATTGGTATTCAAAACCTAAAGGGATATCTGGGTCAAAAAGTGTTGACCTACTCAACAAGGCTTGACCAAAGTTTTGGTCTAGGTAGATCTAGGATCTGGATTTGTCCTAGTGACCTCATACAAAAATGAGGTCAAGAAGGAGAGAGTTCTTATCCATTTGGAGATCCAAATTTAGGTAGTATCAAAATATCCAAAGGGAAAATATAACACCCCCTCTGTGATGGTAGGAGTTTCTTTTCTTTTGGATATCTAAGCTCGATGAATGCAAAGAGACTGTAGAAGGACAAACAAGTGAAGATTGAGAAGAAAATTCTTAAAATTACTTGAGTTTTAGGAGTAGAATCAGGGCTATTTTCTGTTGTACTCGGCCACCTTACGTTTTTTACAAATTTTGGGTTATAATATTAAGTGGCACTTTCCACATGGACACTCAATTTAATTAATTTAGTTGATTTTATTTATATTGATTTCACAATAGAAGTGACATATTTTTCAAGTCTTTTTTATTTCCATGATAATTTTTGTTTAGCTTAGAATCAGATGAGAGGCTCGTGAGGGTACGATTCAAAATTTTTCTACTTTAAAAAAATTAAAAATATTAAGATATCGTAAAAACTCTAATGAATTTAAGAAGTAAGCTCAAGCTCGCTGAGGGTTTTTTTATGAATTCATATTATTACTTATCTTACTATCTAGGCACCTCCTTGCCTGCAGGTTTTGGCATTACATTGGATACAAACTTAAAAGTGTCTAAAAATTTTATTGCATTTACTTTAAGGCTCATTTTACCCAGCATAAGTTAAGGGGCTAATTCGAAACTATTCTAGAAATCGGCCTTGATTCCTCAAACTTAATTAAACAACATCCCTAACACACTTTCATAAGTGACCAAACTCATTTTTTTTAAATAACTAGATTGTTAGTTGACCCTCCAATGTAGGTTGGGGTTAGTCCAAATTCGCAATACATTAGCTAGGTTCACACAATTTATTTAAAGTGCCCAATTAAGACTTAGGTTCTAAGGATGGTTTAGACTATAAGACCTCATCCTTATTGGAATGTAATTCCAATCTTCTAATAAAATAGACCATTCAAATTAAATCTCTTTCAATTAAAAATTAACGCACAATATATTAAATAGGTTGGCGTGCCCTAAATTATTTTTGAATCCCAAATCACTCCCTACCGCTCCTCTATTGACCTCCAAAAATAAGTATTCAATATTGTGGCAATCTCATTTTAAATTCAAACTTCAATCCTTTGATATCAATCCTTGAGAATTTTAAATAAAAGTTATGCTGGTATTTTAATCGAGAGTATCCATAGGAAACTCTAGTTTTCTATGATGTAATTAACTATGAGGGCTTTTGCTAGTAAGAGATTTAGAAACCCATATTAAATTTTTATTTAATTATATTTGGAAAAATTAAATTCAACAATCATTATCATCATATTCAATTGATTGATGATAAATGATATCTTCTTTCCTTAGGAAGATATATTATTTAATTTTCATGACTTTAATTTTGAATTTAATGATCCTTTATCCATATTATTAAAGTCAAACACTTGATAAAACTTCATTTTAACCCACTAGGGTCAAATGTGGTACTTCCTTGAGTTTGATTACCATAATCAGGATGAACTCAATGTTTTGTAATCCATATCAATTAGGGAATGATATCTTTTCCTTTTGAGGTGATATATCTTTTATAGTGGCGTGTTTAATTTCAAAAATAAAATTCCAAAAAATTTAACTTTTTCGAAAGAAAATTAACCTTTCCAAAATCTCCTTTTCAAACAAAACTAGTTTAAATCAAGCAATGGTATAATAGTTATACTTATGATAGAGATCAAGCTGTCAATCAAAAGGTATTAACTGCATCCCAAACTATGACAACCAAATTTGATACATCCAATCATGATAGGTTGTAAATGGCCACCAACCTATTAAAAGAATTTTGGGAGCAAGTCAGCCTCTAACAGGAAGAAATCAATCAAAGAATTGCTAAGTACTTTAATTTGTTTATAATCAAATGAGTCATTTTTAAAGGATAATATTGCTTGAGAAAAGTAATTTCTATCATGACCTCGAGTATATATAATAGAAATTTATGTTCATAATGGGCTTTATTTAATTCTCTATACTAAATAAGGACATCGATCTTACTGCTCATCTTCTTTATTGGAATAATGTTGGCTAACCAGGTTGGATATTTTTCTTTCGTGATGAAACCAGCTTCTAGCAATTTCTTAACTTTAGTGATTAATTATTATCCTAATTAAAATTATAGGGTACGGTGCTTGTTTACACGAACCATATCAACTTATATTTCTAATTTATGAACTATTATATCAAAAATATATATACATATATATATATATATATTATATAAAGAGATAAAATG
Organism: Dendrobium catenatum; assembly: GCF_001605985.2. Lineage (NCBI taxonomy): Eukaryota > Viridiplantae > Streptophyta > Magnoliopsida > Asparagales > Orchidaceae > Dendrobium > Dendrobium catenatum. The sequence continues at coordinate 201,830 of NW_021319710.1, read as the reverse complement.
AGTATTTCCTTATAAATCTAGGGAAAATAGTCTCTAAACTTTTAAAGCAACTTGACCATTTTATTTACCTCATTCTCATTCAATAAAGAACTTATGAAGACTTCAGGAGGGTCCTCTTTATTTTTTGTGTTAATTTCTTTTAATTGATCAACTTTGATTTAAGCTCATCTTCAAGTTTAGGGGGTGTATCCCTAATTCTAGAGTCAACCAAATCACCAAAATTTTCTAAACAAAGTACGTTAAAAGATTTAACTTCCCTTATAAAGAGACTATCAAACTCAAGGTAATTAGTTATCACTAAGAAGTTCATCATTCTCGAATGGAAAAAGAGTACATATGCCAACACCTTCTTATGATTTTAGTTTATAGTATTTAATATTGCATGGGTTTTCAAACTCTTGAGCTTATCTATATTCTATGATGACAGTGTTAAACTTTACAACAACAACAACAACATCAAGCCTTTATCCCACTATGTGGGGTCGGCTACATGAATCCTTTTTCTCCAATATGACCTATTAAAAGTAAAATTCTCGTTTAAATCTACTAAAGTAAGGTCATTCCTAATATTTTCTAACCAAGTCTTTTTAGGTCTACCCCTACCTTTCTTAACATAAGTCAAATCTAATACCTCTACTCTCCTAACCGGGTCATCGGAAGGCCGCCATTTTATGTGACCAAGCCATCTAAGGCGACTCTCTCTAATCTTATCTTCTACTGGAGCTACTCCAACCTTTTCATGTATATGCCAATTTTGTATCCTATCTCTAAGGGTAAAGCCACTCATCCACCTGAGCATCCTCATCTCTGCCACACTTAACTTATCCTATATTCCAAGTTCCTATCCTAATTTTAGTTTCATGGAATAGCTTCTTTGCTAACATCTGTCCTTGATGTGGGAACCCTTGCCTATTTAACACTGCACCCGAGCGCCAGTGCAACGGCCCTTGGACACTTGTCACTGTATTCAGGCCATACAGCGCGTCGCTTCCAGGGGACACCCAGCATTAACACAATTTCTTAAAGGATTCATGTCATTATTGTTTGATAAGTTTTACGCTGGCTATCGACTACCTAACGCAACCCTCCACTTTTCTCATCCAGGACTTGGGACATGGCAACGGCAGTGTTACAGTGTTAAACTTTGCTTAGCAAAATTATTTTTACAAGTAGAGTAGCAGTCAAAAGGTAGCTCCATCTATTCATTAATTAATATATCATCAAGAGTTACATCAATATTTATAATTTTACTAGAAGAAAATATAAATGTGTTGTATTCACAATATGGATTTAGAAAAGAGAGACTTTTACTACTAACTCAACTATATCATTTTAAGATAATGGAGTTATAGTCACATTCTCTACATAATTTTTTGTTCTTTTAAAGTCTAACCTTTTTGGAATATCTTCTTCAATGATTTGGTCCATATCCTCATCACTACTGCTTCTTTAGAAACTTCAAACTTTGGTTGTCAAACAATATTTTTATATTCCACAACCTATTGATTTTTCTCAAATAGATATGGTTCATTCTTCAAACTAGACTCCAAATATATATGTATTACAACAATATTCTTAGCATGTACTCTTTTTCTTTTCTTTTACTATTTTATTTTACCACCCAATACCTATCCCTCTAGATCACTAAGAGATTTTACCACCTTTTCATGAAGGATGGGTAGGGCACCAAGAATGTCACGATATTTTTCCTTTTCATTTTATTTTTCTTCTATTAATTTTTCTATTTCTTTTTCTTCTTTAATGAAGAACTATTTATTAATTATTATTTTCTTCAATAAATTTGATGTTTATAGGAAAGAATAAATGTTTTTTTTTTGTTAAATAATATGTGGCATCCTCATATATTCCTACATCATGATTTTTTAGAATGGTGGTAGATTACCTTTAATATAGTGTTCAACACCCTTATTAGAGTTTTGAATACATGGATGTTGGGTGGAAGGAATAATTCTATAAATTATTGCAAGCCTACATAAATATTTTTTTTTTGACATGGAATTTAAACTAAATAAAAAAGGCTTCATTTCAATATATAAAATGAAAGTACAATAGATAAACATGGATAAACATCAGCTGAAAAGGGGTGTATCGACCAACTGGGTCACAAGTGGTAAATTTTGTCAAACATGGTCAACTATGGTGGATAAAGTGTCAAAAAAAGTTTAGTCATGCTTAGTAAAGTGTTTAAATGGCTTTGAAAGTGAATCCATGGTTAAGGTATGGCTTGAAATTAAATAGAGGTCACATTATTTGTGTAATTAAGTTTTGATAAATTTTATTTTATCCATGATCAAAGAGTTTACCATGACTTAATTTAGTACTAGGATTAGTAATATGTGTGTTAGAAATGTTGAGAATGTAATGGCAAAGTCCACTATTTGTAGGATCATGATGCCAATTTTATGAATTTTGGACATGTTCGATATCTTGATAAATGTGATATAACTTAAATGGATATATGATTTTTTATGGCTAAGGGTGGTTTGGATTTATTCAAGGGAGGCAACGCAATTATCTATTTGAAGCTCAAAGACATGACGATGAATTTTCCTAGGTTTAGCCAATAAAAAATTGGTATGTGGCTTATAAAAAGGCTTTTATATTTAAAATGTTAGAGGTAAACTTCAAGATGTGATTGAGAAGCCTATTAAGACCTATGTTGGCCTCAAACTTAGGTTGTCCCTTAAGGTCCTTGTATGTCACCTCTAAATAGGCTAGGAAGACCTAAGAACTAAGGATAGGAGATGATGGGAGACTTTGACCTCATATAAAAATAAGGTCAACACTGTTTTACTTATTGAGTATATGCATAAAATATTTGTTTTAAGTTCTTTTTGAAACTTAAAATTTAATTATTGTGTAATATTAATACATTATCAATGAGATATTTTGATTATATTATATTATATTTTTAAATAATCATTAAATGAAACCTTTAATACAATATTTTATTGTTAAGGCGTTAACTAGAAGAAATGAGCTATATGACCTGACACTACAGGAAAATCACTGATTTACGGCGGAATTTTCCAGCGGCTTTACGGCGGCCATGTTTCGGGCAGCTTTCTGGCGAGTTTTCGGTAGTTTTTCTCACCAAATTTTCTAGAGGAATTTTCGGCAGATTTTAAAAATTTATTGAAAATGAATAAAATTTTTACTATTTAAATGATTTAACAAAAAATCCGCAGCCGGAAATGGTTGATTTTCCTGTAGTGTGAATACAATGAGAAGTGTGCAAGGGTTTATATGCCACTGCTTGGGTATAGTGTTAAATAAGAAAGGGCTCCCATATCATGGATGGATATGGGCAATGGAGCTAGTCCTTGAACTAAAATAAGGTTAGGAACTTTGAATATAAGTTCACTTATAAAAATAATTAATGTAATTAATAAATATTATGAATCAATGGAAAATAAATATTATATGCATAAAGGAAACTAAATGGGTTAGAAAGAAGGCTAAGGAGATTGATTGTTTATGATTTAAACTATAGTATTCTTGTACGATTATAGAAAAATGTTTAAAGAAAATTATTATAAAAACTTATTAGAATTTAAGATATAATAGTAGCTTTAAAAATATTGCTGATACTAAAATTATTAATATTATAAGTACTTATTCTACTAAAGTTGGTTTTGATAAGTGTTCAAAATTAAAATTTTGGAATGACTTAAAAGATTATTATAAAAGATACCTCTTGAAGAAAGAGTTTTTTTTTAAGAGGATATTTAAATGAACATGTTAGTAGAGAGATAGATGAATTTAAAAGCATTTATGGTGGCTATGGATTTGTAGTGACTAATGATGGTGGTAGGACTATAGTATATTTTACTAAATATAGCTTATGATTTTATTATTACTAATACCCCATTTAAGATAAGAGATGAGCATCTCATCACTTATAAGAATAGATATAGTAAAACTTAGATTGATTATTTTCTAATAAAAAATTTGTATTGTTTATATTACAAAGATTATATAGATATTTCAAATAAAAGTTTTTGTACCCAACATAAATTAGTTGTTTTGGACTTTATGATAAGGGGCAGAAAATAAATAATAAATTACAATATTGTTCTAGGATTAGATGCAAGAATTTATATAATATTTACAAAAATATTTTGATAGTAAGATTTTAGAATCTAGGATTTTGTTTGTGCACGAGGAAGCTAATTTTATATAGGAAAAAGTAGATAGTAATATTAAGAATATTCTAAAATATGTTCTTGAAGTATTAAATAATAAAACTCTTAATAGTAAAAATAGTTGGTGGTGGAATCTAAATGTACATAAAAATAAAACTTAGAGTCTTTGTTATAAAAATTGGTTTATATGTAAAAACATTGATAATTGGGAAAGATATAATGAGGCCCATGAGGAGTCTAGAAAATAAATATGTAATGATAGATTTTAGCTTTTAATGATTTATAAAATAGATTTGATACTAAGTAGGATTAAAGATATATGTTTAAGTTAGCCAAATAAAGAGATAATAGTACTAAGGATTTGGTTCAAGTTAAGTGCATTAAGAATGAAGATAAAAAAAATGATTTTATTTGAAGAGGGTATTCAATAAAGGTGGATGAGAAATTTTGTTCAACTTTTTAATGAAGATTGTGAGAATATGGTCGACTTTAGTGACCTTAGTACCCTAAATGAAAATAAAGATTTTCTTATGGGCTTTTTAAAAAAGTAGAAGTTAGAGAGGATTTAAAGAAAATGAAGTGTGAAAGCTACTAAACCTAGTGATATTTCAATAGTGGATTGGAAATGCTTTAAAGATGAAGGAATTTCATTGCTTACTAAACTTTTCAATTTTATTTTTGAAGACTAAAAAGCTGCCAGATTAGTGGAGAATGAGTATGTAGATTCCTAGTTAATGTGTCATACTTTAAAAGTTTGGGAGAGAGTCATGGAGCATAGTTTACGACGTGATATTAATGTTTCTCAAAATCAATTTTGATTCATCATATCTGGTTTGTATACTACAGAATTTACACTTTATTGAGAGGTTTAATGGGGAAGTATAGAGATAATAGGGATTATACACATATAATATTTATTGATTTAGAGAAAGGATATGATAAAGTACTAAGACAAGTACTATAGAGAGTTATAAAAAAGAAACAGGTTAATAATTTTTTTATCAATCCATTAAGGATATATATGTAGGAGTTATTGCTTGTGCTCAAACACAAGGTGGTTTAACCAAGTATTTTTCTTTTTCTATTGGATTACATCAAGGATTCTTCTTATGTCCAAATATTTTTTACTTTAGTCATAGATGTTCTCACTAGACATTTTGAAAAGTTTGTGCCTTGGTGTATGCTTTTCTCTCTTGATATTTTTCTTGTTGGTTAGACTAGAGAGGGAGTTAAAGGTAAACTTTAGTTATGAAGGTCAACCATGAATTCTAAAGATTTTCATTTGCATCAATCTAAAACCAAATATGAGAAGCGTAATTTTAGTAGTAATAGATCTAGTGGGGAGATCATGGGTACACATTTTAGATATCTTGGGTCTATTTTTTAGAGTGATGGTGAAAGAGGTAGGAATATTATTTGTAGAATTCAAGTTGGTTGGTTGAAATGGAGGAATGCTTTAGGTTTGTTGTGTGATAGAAATGCCCCCATCAAACCAAATGGAAAATTCTAAAAAATTTTGGTGAAATCTGCATTGCTTTTGTTGAGTCTAGTAAATAGGTTGTTAGACCTAAGTTAATGTCCCAAGGCTACCAAGAGGGGGGGGGTAAAAATTTAAACCCTCTTTGAAAATGTGTTGAACTGAAATGAAAATTTTTATTAAGTTTTTATAGAAAATGTTTTTCAACCACAGAGTTTTTTAACCAAAAATAAAATGTGAAAAAATAAAAATAGTAAAGTAAATGACACCAGATTTAAAGTGGTTCGGTCTAAACCAGACCTACATCCACTCCCCAGAGGCACCCTCTGAGTATTGCACTAATACCAATAGTGACTCTCCTTTTGCACCCACAGCAAGGCGGAGAAGCCTTTATAAAATACTCTTTTCACCACTACCCGGTGCGGCAGAGAACCGTCATCCTTTTACACAATCCCCAGTGTTGGCAGAGAACCGTTGTCCTTTCA